>NC_135878.1:16509860-16547360 GCF_031162955.1 Sander vitreus | reverse complement strand
TCTTTACGTTTGTCAATTTTTTTTGTGTTTGCGTCAATTTATTTTAAGTTTTTGTCAATTTTTCTATTTTTTCTATTCATTTGTCTATACTTTTGTTCCTTTTTTGACATTTTTGTCACCTTTCCTGCTTTTTCTGTCACTTTTCTCAGTGTTTTTGTCTTTATGTCCTGTTTTATATCTAACTGTTCTCCAACTGTCTTCATTGTTCTGAAACCAGAACACAACACATGTGAGGATGACTCATTTTGAAGGAAATGTTTTCTACACAAAATGTGGAATAAATCACAAAAACATTGAGTTCAACATGAGACAAACTGCCATGATGATGATGATGATGATAAAAAGAATAATCTTTACCAAAGAGTGCGCCGCCCGTCCGGCCCTTCCTCATCAGGTACATGGCCCAGGACAGGGGGCCTGAGCCCGAGAATGCCCCAGCGTTCATGCTTCAATCCTGGGGGCAGAAACAGCCACACAGGGGCAACTTTGCGATGGGGGAGAGGGTATCAAGCGACAAAATAACAATCCAAAGAGGAAACTTTTCAACACTCAGAGGGGAGAGAAAAGGGAGAAAATAACAAGACAATGAGGGAGATGGGAGGAACTAGAAAAGGTAAATGAGAAGGAGAAAACAAAAATATAGTAAGGTTGTTTTTTCACTTTTTGTTTAAGTCCAAAGTCCAAAATTTGAAGTCAGCGAGAAAGAGAGTCAGAAAACTCGTTAGGCAAAGACGAGCTGCAAGAACTGCTTTTATAGCTCTCATCACCCCCTTCCCCCTCCTTTATCTCACCCTACGTATTAGTAAAAAACAGAAAGAAGCAAGGGAGACGGAGGAGAGGAGCCAGTGAAGCTGAAATCATTCCTTCCTTCTCTAAAGCGTAGCCACAGGGGACACCACTCCACTCTGCCCTCGGGCTCTTTAACGCTGATAATTTCATTTAGCTTCTCAAATCATTTCCTCCCCAGGGTTTCTGCAGGTTTCACCATGTCAAATTTAAGACGTTTTACTCGGCAGACCGGCTGATGGCTGTTGTTTGCTGGAGACCATTCACAGCAGTTAGATGTTTCTCACTTTCTGCCTTGGGACTCCAGCGCCCGAACACCCAACGCTCCCTGTTTAACTGCTTTCTCACTCGCATAAGAAGCAGTAGGCTTCAAATACGTTGAAAGCAATTGGATTTTTGCCCTAAATTCAGTTTTTCAAAACAAATCTCGTTAAACTTGCACTTCCACATACCTAAAGAATAAAATCATTTTTTGTCTATGGTACAATCTGATAGAGACTTGCAGCAATAACACGAAAGCTGATTGGCTGAAATATAAGTTTTTGGTTGGTCTCATTTGTAGTCATTTGGACTGGCAAAAAACCACAGAATAAAAACTGTGTATAGCGCAGCAGGAGCATTTCAATGAGCATGAGATGTAGCGTTACATGGACGTAGGGAAATTAAGACTTTCTTAAAATTATTTAAGATCTAGACACAATACTTCAACGTAATTACGTCTGTGACAAGAAAACAAAACAGGGGCGGCAGTGTTTCCAAATGTCTCCGTTTTAGGGGCTCGGAAACATCGCAGTAGAGTGGGTGCGAGATGTAAACGAGACGTAAAAAAGATAAAAAAGATATTCGTCTTTAACGCAAATCATAGCAGTGTAGATGTAGCCTTAAAGTTAACAGAACCATTGGTCTCTGTTGGCTAAATACAGACCCAAAACCTCGAGGTGACCACTGTGACACACTAACACACACCGGAATACAGCGGGCCACCGCAGTCTATCCCAGAGACCTCCGGCTGATGACATCACCACAAAACTGTGTGTGTGTGTGTGTGTGTGTGTGTGTGTGTGTGGACGTACTCATGCTCTGGTACAGCAGAGATGATTGCTTTTCAATGCCCTGCTTCATAAAGTAAGGACACTCTGTGTTCTCGGGGTTTACTTTTCCTGTCTTAAACATCCAGTTCCTAACAAGACCAATGTGTCGGTTCTTTGGATCTTGAGTGATCGAATGGTTCCTCTCTAAAAAGTGTAATTTCTTTTCCTCATCAACTGTCACTGCTCTCAACAGATTTGAGACTGGCCGGTCCTGGTTGATGTAGGAAGACAGCTGATGTTCCCCGACACCGTGACAGCTACCAAACTAACACCAAACATGGTCTGGATGTCCCAGGGAACCAAACAAGTAGCGTTACCGGAGTTAACAATTCAAAGTGAATGAATGAATGGATGGACGGATGGATGGATGGATGGATGGATAGATAGATAGATAGATAGATAGATAGATAGATAGATAGATAGATAGATAGATAGATAGTTTTTGCCAATGGTTGTACCTTGAAAGGTCAGCGGCAACTAAAAGTTAAAACAATTTGAACTTTGAGTGCAGCGGCAATTCCGAGTGTTGCGCGATGCTCTCCACATAGGAAATCAATATAACGGCCGGCGCAGTGCGGTTTTGCCACCTTTCATGTATAGGCGGCTTAAGGTTTAGAAAGGAAGAGAGGGTAAAATATCCAGCTGTGTTAGCACAGTAGGGGGAGGCAGGGGTGGAAGGCCAGCTGTAAACCGCTGCAGGGGCTTCTTGGGGCCATCTCTACATCATCCTGGGACTCTTAGGGATCTGTGGACTGCAGAGACAAAGAGCCATCAACAACATCTTCCAAGCGGCCGAAAAGGCTTCCAATTGGCTCTAAATTAACACAGGTGACGAGCAGTGAAGTAAGCTAACTGGGTCACCCGGGTAAGGGTGTTTTACACACCTGATAACCCAGGCCAATCAACGACAATGTGTCCAGGTTGCACCGTAATGTGCATCATGCAACCGTCACTTCATAATTATAGATATTATATTGCATGTGTCATGTCTCTGAGTTTATAGAGAGTCCGTTTCACCTTCTGTCTCTATCTGTCTTTCTCTCTCTCTCTGTCTCTTTCTGTCCGTCTCTCTCGCTCTCTGTCTCTCTGTCTCTCTCTCTCTCTGCCAGTGGCTGTCTGTCCCTGTCGCCTCCTGAGTTGAGGCCACCCTGAGGCCAATGACAGGGCATGGCAAGAATCAATACCACACACACACACACACACACACACACTCACACACACACACACACACACACACACACACACACACACACACACACACTGGAAAACCGATAGAAATCAGATGGGATGAGTCAGATCAGACACTTCAGTGAGCTTAGTAGATTTGTATCGAAGCACTCTCATCAATTGATCAGAGACGGAGTTAGCAACTGTATTTAGTTAACACACACACACACACACACACCTCGTCTATAATTCATGGGGTGTATTGTGCGGATGCAGTTAACTGCCGCTTAAAAGTAATTAATTGATTTCCTGACATATCAGTTAGCAGCAAGACCAAATGACACACACACACACACACACACACACACACACACACACACACACACACACAAAGTCAAATTCAAATTTAAGGTTTCAATGAAAGGAGGCTGGTTTGGTTTGTGTATTTCTTCTGATAAAGGTTCAAGTTTTTGACTACATGTCTCCTTCGTACAATAGCTCAGCCACATGTTTAAATGTCCTACATGTTTAAATGTTTTACTGCATGGAGCCACTTACAGTAGGCTGCTGGATGACTTTACGGCACAGTGCGGCAGAGCTTTATGGCTGCCGTCGTAAAGCTCTCAGAGTTTCTTCTAACCAGCGGCAGATGGAGGAAGAAGTGAAAGGTTGATGGTCACCAAAGTTCAGCAAAGGTCAAAATTGATAACTTAGAATCTTTTTTACATTATAGGCTGATTTATGATCCTGCGTTGCAGTGTAGATACAGACCCTACACCATAGAAACGGACCCTACGGTGTACATACAGACCCTACACCATAGAAACGGACCCTACGCTGTACATACAGACCCTACACCATAGAAACGGACCCTACGCGGTACATAAAGACCCTACATAATAGACACGGAGCCTATGCTGTACATACAGACCCTACATTGTAGAAACGGACCCCACGCTGTACATACAGACCCTACATTGTAGAAACGGTCCCTACGCGGTACATAAAGACCCTACATTGTAGAAACGGTCCCTACGCTGTACATACAGACCCTACATTGTAGAAACAGACCCCACGCTGTACATACAGACCCTACATTGTAGAAACGGACCCTACGCGGCTAATAAATACCCTACACCATAGAAACAGTCCCTACGCTGAACATAAAGACCCGACATCATAGAAACTGACCCTACAATGTACATACAGACCCTACACCATAGACACGGACCCTACAGCGTACAAAAAGACCCTACATCATAAAAACGGACCCTACATGGTACATACAGACCCTACATCATAGAAACTGACCCTACGCGGCTAATAAATACCCTACACCATAGAAACGGTCCCTACACGGGACATAAAGACCCTTCTTCATAGAAACAGTCCCTACGCTGAACATAAAGACCCTACATCATAGAAACGGTCCCTACGCGGTACATACAGACCATATATCATAGAAACTGACCCTACGCGGCTAATAAATACCCTACACCATAGAAACGGTCCCTACGCCATACATAAAGACCCTACATCATAGAAACAGTCCCTACGCTGAACATAAAGACCCTACATCATAAAAATGGTCCCTACACGGTACATAAAGACCCTAAACCATAGAAACTGTCCCTACGCGGGACATACAGACCATAAATTGTAGAACCGGTCCCTACGCTGTACATAAAGACCCTACACCATAGAAACGGTCCCTACGCGGGACATAAAGACCCTTCTTCATAGAAACAGACCCTACGTGGTACATACAGACCCTACACCATAGAAACGGTCCCTACGCGGGACATACAGACCATATATTGTAGAAAAGGTCCCTACGCGGTACATACAGACCCTACATTATAGAAACAGACCCTACGTGGTACATACAGACCCTACACCATAGAAACGGTCCCTACGCGGAACATACAGACCATATATTGTAGAAAAGGTCCCTACATGGTACATACAGACCCTACATCATAGAATCGGTCCCTACGCAGTACATAAAGACCCTAAACCATAGAAACGGTCCCTACGTGGAACATACAGACCATAAATTGTAGAACCGGTCCCTACGCTGTACATAAAGACCCTACACTATAGAAACGGTCCCTACGCTGTACATACAGACCCTACATTGTAGAAACGGGCCCCACGCTGTACATACAGACCCTACATCATAGAAACGGTCCCTACGCTGTACATAAAGACCCTACATCATAGACACGGACCCTACGCTGTACATAAAGACCCTACTTCATAGAAACGGACCCTACGCGGTACATACAGACCCTACACCATAGAAACGGTCCTTAAGCGGGACATACAGACCATATATTGTAGAAACGGTCCCTACGCGGTACATAAAGACCCTACATCATAGAAACGGTCCCTACACCATACATAAAGACCCTACATCATAGAAACCGTCCCTACGCTGAACATAAAGACCCTACATCATAAAAATGGTCCCTACGCGGTACATAAAGACCCTACATCATAGAAACGGTCCCTACACCATACATAAAGACCCTACATCATAGAAACCGTCCCTACGCTGAACATAAAGACCCTACATCATAAAAATGGTCCCTACGCGGTACATAAAGACCCTACATCATAGAAACGGTCCCTACACCATACATAAAGACCCTACATCATAGAAATGGTCCCTACACGGTACATAAAGACCCTACATCATAGAAACGGACCCTACGCTCTACATACAGACCCTACGCCGTAGATACAGACCCTACGGCATAGATACAGACCATACACTGTACATACAGTCCCTACGCCGTAGATACGGACCCTATGCCATAAATATGGACCCTACACCTTAGATACGGACCCTACACCGTAGATACAGAGCCCACGCCGTAGATACAGACCCTACACCATAGATACAGATCCTAAGTCATAGATGTTTTTTTCTACCATAATGATTGTGACCCATTGTTTCAGGGAGAATAACAATGCATGCTGATGTGTTTTTACACCAAACGCCAACAATAACGTCACTTTTTCTTCGTATCATCTTTCATTAAAATACTTTTAATGTGCAAAGTGTGTGTTATTCCTTTGTCTGTGTTTGTGTGTATTGAATTATTCAACCGGCCTCTGCGATCAGAGAAGAGGGCTTATTCTTGCTAAACTAAAAATTGATTTTCTGACATAAGAAATGAAGGAGAGAGGAAAGAAATGAAGGAGCGAGAGAGAGAGAGAGAGAGAGAGAGAGACGGTGAGAGAAAGTGAAAGAGAGAGAGCATACATATTCAATCATGCATACAGTCAAGTAAAATGTTCACTCTTTCAACATAGAAATGTCGGGAATGGTAATAGACGGAGCAAATTGACACCGTTTCTGAGACAGTCAGACAGACAGACAGACAGACAGACAGACATACAGGCAGACAGACAGACAGACAGACAGACAGACAGACAGTGAAAGAAAGAGAGACAGAGAGAGAGAGACAGACAGATAGAGGGAGAGAGAGAGATAAATAGATAGAGAGGAAGATAGAAGTGCCCCAGGCTGTGTTTAGTGCAGTTTGAATGGCTGAGCAGGTGCATTAGAGCGAAAACATTTTTTACACACACACACACACACACACACACACACACACACACACACACACACACAGTGAACGTGGAGGTCACAACTGATCAGAAAGGTTTCTGGTTCTGTCCATTGCGTGTTTGAAGTTCTCAGAGATAAATTAACTCCTGAATACTGTTTTCTCTCCGTGTTGAACTTCTATTTGAACTTTTTCAAATGCAGGTTATTTGGACTGATGAAAGTTTTCATAAAGCCTACCGCAGACTTGTCACAGGCACAATACATATACCGTTACTTCTGCTAACAGAGAAGCCAACAGAGAGAGGAACAAGATGCCAGGACTCTGAGAGAAAGAACACAGGAACTGTGAAAGCAGTTGTCTTGAACAGATGTTGAACCTGCAACATGACTAATGTCCAAACCAAGGTTTATGTGACCCGCCATACCCTTCCACATCTTCCCTCCCCCCGCTGTACCCCGTCGTACCCCCTGCCATACCTCCCGCCAAACCCCGCCGTACCCCGCTGTACCCTTCCACATCTTCCCTCCCCTCCTGCTGCCCCCCACCGTACCCGCTGTAGCTTTCCACATCTTGCCTCCCCCCCGCGGTACCCACCCACATCTTCCCCCCCACATCTTCCCCCCCGCCATACCCCCAGCGATGGTACAAAAACAAACCTGAGAAGTGAACTGTGCTCACAGAATTAAATGTAAAGCTATACTTGTCTAATTCCAGATAGATTCTTACTTTACAACTGCTAACTATCTTTGGTTTAACAGTGTGTTTACGGTCCAGGTTTATCATGGTCAGAGAACACAAGTCACTAAAATCAATGACTGTTTTCCACGGCCTCAATCATTTCTGACAGTTTGAGAATGACACTTACAATCAACTAATTAGCCATTCACACCCTCAGGCTTTGGGTACTTTGTGTGTGTGTGTGTGTGTGTGTGTGTGTGTGTGTGTGTGTGTGTGTGTGCGTTTGCATGCTAAGTAACCTCACAGATTCTGGAAACATAAAACGGGTCATCACAGTGGAAGGACCCAGCCGAATCAGCCAATCAGACACCTTAAACTCAACCACACAGGGACACACAGAGTCCCAAACGAGCCAATGAATAAATCAGAAGGCTTAGTCGCTGGGCGGAATTTAAAATAGAGGAAAAAAAGGTGCTAATGGGTTAAAGGCAACACTTTGCATTCACTTGTTAACCACAATGTGGGGACAAATGGGGATGGCAGGAACTAAGGGGGTGAGGCAGAGTGAGAAAAGGGTGAGGCGACTCTTTGCATGACTTCTTCGTTAACCACAGGACCGAAGGGACGACTGTCCCACCAGACTTCATAGACACGCACCCGCTATTTTGCCCATTAAGGCTGAAGGGAAACCAGTGCGGTTTGGAAAAAAACAACTTGGGAACAGTGAAAAAGCTCGGGATGATCACAGGCTTCATTGATCGTCAGATGGCTGTTCGCTGTTGGCGGTTTCTGGAAACATCGGAGGATGTTAGAGTCAGCGGAGAAGTGTAGCGAAGCAAAGAGGGCGACTGAAAATAGAGACGGGTGACGACATTTCTTAAAACATATAGTCGTCAAAGTTTATTGTGAAAGGGCAAGAAAAAAACGAGATGTCAAGGTTTACCTCCGTAACCATCTGCCAACCTAAACCCAACCACTGACTCGGCGTGGTCTTGGCATTGACCGAAGTTACTGTACAGGGTGCTGAGCTTGGATTGGGTGCACACAGTGATATGATTCAGCTTTACCATTAAATATGGGTCTGTGGCCTCGCTGGTGGTTCCCCTTTCTTGCTGAATCTCAGTAAACAGTGTTATCTGAGGTCCAGATGACAGAAGAGAAGAGCTGGAATGGAACCCAAAGAAATCTTGGTGTGTTTGAGTCAGATCAGCAGTGCAGATGCTATGCAGAACTGGCTGATATTAATGAGAAAGATGAAACAGAGGAGAGGAAGGGTTAGGGTTTGGGTAAGGTTACCTTATAATGGTAAGGAAAGCCCTGCAATGCGTGCTGTCCGCACCACAGATTTTCATTCTGGGTCAACACTCAAAACTGTAAAATAAATCCACAGATTGGGTTTGCTGATAATATAATATCTCAAGAGGAATTGCTGAATGTTTCATTCAAGACTATCAGCATCATTCCATCACCGTCACATTTTAACCCGTTAATTTGTTGGTCTTGCATTGGAACAAATGAAATTGACTCCGTCACAAAACAAAGTGTGTGATGAGGGAATCCATGATAAAACCTCCAGCTGAGTGAGGACATTTCTTTCAGCGATCAAACAGCGGAGCAGCCGTGTGATGTGTGGCCAGATTGCCACATGCTGTGTGTGACTGTGTGTGTGCATGGGTGCGCGTGTGTTTCTGTCTCTGTGTGTGTGTGTGTGTGTGTGTATGTGGAATAGGAGAGAAGATGGATCCATAGAAGGCATTCTGTCTTTATTCCCAGGCTTCAAAATAAGAGCCAGAGATCACAGCTGGACAAATGACCAAAAGGAGAGAGAGAGAGAGAGAGAGAGAGAGAGAGAGAGAGAGAGAGAGAGAGAGAGAGAGAGAGAGAGAGACAGACAGACAGAGAGAGAGAGAGAGAGAGAGAGAGAGAGAGAGAGAGAGAGAGAGAGAGAGAGAGAGAGAGAGAGAGAGAGAGAGAGACAGAGAGAGAGAGAGAGAGAGAGAGAGAGAGAGAGAGAGAGAGAGAGAGAGAGAGAGAGAGAGAGAGAGAGAGAGTGAGAGAGAGAGAGAGAGAGAGAGAGACAGAGAGAGAGTGTGTAGTTAGATAATCTGTCAAAAAACATTTAGAAAAGAGCAAATTCAAATTCAAGGCATGCATTAAATCACAGCTTGGTTTCTGATCTCTTAAAACTACAGAAAAAAGGAGCACAGATGTAAAAAGATGTGAGAATATGTTCTAACCCTGAACACAGTAAAGGTAGAACAAGATGTTTCAGACTGGAAACAGACCCTGCCGTGTGGAGAAATAGTTGTAAAGTGATGGAAGGAGGAGAGTTTCTGGTAAGCAACACAACTTATTTCTCATTAGTCCTTCCTTCCTCTCTTTCATCCACTCTATGCCTTCTTCCATTCTGATCTCACTGACTACCCAACATCAGCAGCATGCTGGAAAACATTTCTGTCTCGGGAATCAAATGACTAAAGCATTTCATTTCAGAGCAGGTTGGATGAGTTTACATTAATTTCTAATGAAGTGAATGTATTTCAGGAGCCTGGCATCACCAGAGTAATTACAACATGCTTATTAGTCTGAAACCTCTCAGTACATTTTACATTTCCAAGGGGCGTTATCAACGGGGCAGACCATAATACCAAACTGCGTCTGGCTCTGGACCCAATAAGAAATACAACCAATCAGAGCAAAGAACAGCTTTTTGCTGCCTTTTTCACCGTTTTGGTGCATTTTGTGACATTTTGGGGCATTTTTCATCGCTTTTGACCCTTTATCCGTCTATTTTTTCTGTGTGCTTCCTGTGCACAAAATATTCAGACTAAATTACACTAAAAATAATTTAGTTTTTGCTCCTCCTTACTGGCCTTTCTCTCCCTCTGCTATTGTTTTTTTCCTTTTTCTTTTCATGTAGCCAATACACACACACACACACACACACACACACACACACACACACACACACACACACACACACACACACACACACACACACACTCAAGTGAGCCCAGCTTGTGGTTATTTATTGTAAAACTCTGCTGGGTTTTTGTGGCTTTTGGTAAGACTCACTTGTCTGTGGTGTGTGTGTGTGTGTGTGTGTGTGTGTGTGTGTGTGTGTATGTGCGATGAATGCAAGGCCTTGTCTTGCTAACGGTCGCTCTGCCACACGCTTCCTTCTTTTCCTCACTATCTCCTCTGTCTGTTATAACACACACACACACACACACACACACACACACACACACACACACACACACACACACACACACACACACACACACACACACACACACACACACAGCCTCTGTTAGATAGGTTGCAGCTCACACAGTTTTTATTTCCTTGTAACTTTGCACCCACCAACACTGATACTGCAGTTACTGTAGCAATGGTTTCATATGATATCGTATGAAAACTCATGCACAACAATTAGTATGACATCCTACGAAATAACGGAAACCGGGGTCATGTGACAATTACGCTGCCGACAGTTTAGACACTAAAACCACTAGTTAAGATTAGAAAAAAAGATGATTGTTTGGATTATAACGGCGGCCCTCAGGGACATGAACACCTGTTTCCTGGGTGAAAGTCTTGTGTTTTCTCCTTAACGTCTCCAGGACATGAACACCTGTTTCCTGGGTGAAAGTCTGTGTTTTCTCCCAACTTCTCCAGGACATGAACACCTGTTTCCTGGGAGAAAGTCTTGTGTTTTCACCTTGACTTCTCCAGGACATGAACACCTGTTTCCTGGGTGAAAGTCTTGTGTTTTCACCTTGACTTCTCCAGGACATGAACACCTGTTTCCTGGTGAAAGTCTTGTGTTTTCTCCTTAACTTCTTCAGGACATGAACACCTGTTTCCTGGGTGAAAGTCTTGTGTTTTCTCCTCAAATTCTTCAGGACATGAACACCTGTTTCCTGGGTGAAAGTCTTGTGTTTTCTCCTTAACTTCTTCAGGACATGAACACCTGTTTCCTGGGTGAAAGTCTTGTGTTTTCTCCTTAACTTCTTCAGGACATGAACACCTATTTCCTGGGTGAAAGTCTTGTGTTTTCTCCTTAACGTCTCCAGGACATGAACACCTGTTTCCTGGGTGAAAGTCTGTGTTTTCTCCCAACTTCTCCAGGACATGAACACCTGTTTCCTGGGTGAAAGTCTGTGTTTTCTCCCAACTTCTCCAGGACATGAACACCTGTTTCCTGGGAGAAAGTCTTGTGTTTTCACCTTGACTTCTCCAGGACATGAACACCTGTTTCCTGGGTGAAAGTCTTGTGTTTTCTCCTTAACTTCTTCAGGACATGAACACCTGTTTCCTGGGTGAAAGTCTTGTGTTTTCTCCTCAAATTCTTCAGGACATGAACACCTGTTTCCTGGGTGAAAGTCTTGTGTTTTCTCCTTAACTTCTTCAGGACATGAACACCTGTTTCCTGGGTGATAGTCTTGTGTTTTCTCCTTAAGTTCTTCAGGACATGAACTCCCATCAAACCTTTTACTATATTTGAACTCTTGAGATTCTGTAGGAATAATCAATATTATTTATATCTTTTTTCCTGTTATTGTAAATAAAATATTTTTGACATTTTGGCAGCGTCACCTTGGGAACTTCCGACGGTTGTGTCTCACTTTGTTCTGACATATCCTAAACAATGAATGGCTCCAGAAGACAATCAATGAGAAAAGTGTTTGCTGGATCATTGGGTGTGATATGTGACTCTCTGCCTCTCTCTGTGAGTGGCTTGTTTCGCTGCTTTGACACTTTGCTGATAAGTTCCGAATGTGAGAACGCTCAGACGCTAGGGTTACCGCTGTGTCTGAGTGAGGCTCAGCATCTTTAAAATCAGCCTTAAGCAGACCTGTTCAGCTTCCTCTGTTACACCATGCAGTCTGCTGATAACACACACACACACGCACACACACACACACACAGCAGGTGCAGCCTCCAGATAACCAGACGTTTGTGACGTTATGGCAGCCAGACGCCAACAATGTTGACACTGAACGCAACACGATGCGTTCAGACGTCACCACAGGCGTAAATTACAGAACAGTTTGATATATGAACAGTGCAATGCTTTAAATTCAACACATGGAAGATGGAAACGCCAAAAACAACTTTCAGCCAAAACATCTGAGATATATGGAAGAAAACTGATATATGGAGCGGGAACGGAAGGATGGAGGAAAGAAGAACAGCTCCTGGAGAATACTTATGAATCAAGAAACAGGATTAACAGACACTATTACAATTTCAGTCACAATATCTTCATTTTATAAAATGAGTTGCTATTTTTGGTATCAGACTCATCTGACGTGTTCGTAAAGAAATGGTTATGAAGTAACATGAAACATTTTCAATTTGCATTATATTATTTTTATTTTCATGACCAAGAAAGCAAAGATGAAGTTTCCATATGGGGGTTGTGTTGTCTTGTTGTCGTGCTACTTTATTGGCCCGTGTTTATATTAATTAATGGACTGTGTGAAATCTAACGGAGCACACGTTGCCATGCTCTGCTAGGATTCAGGAGGAGTTACCAGAAAACTAGACTCACCTCGTATGAGAGCTGACTCATCAAAGATATCGTTGGATGCCATGATATTATCCTCTCCGCTCTTTTTTAATGTGTGTATGAACAGAACATTCATACACACACACACACACACACACACACACACACACACACACACACACACGCGCAACATAAATGAAAACCTATTTTAACAAATGAAAAAGTAACTTTAAACACAAACTGGATGACATCTACTGAAACCAATTCAAAGTCCTTTTTCCCAACAGGGGTCTGAGCTTTCAGCTGTCTTCATTCCTCACACATGAATAGTATCAGTAAAGGACAAACGCAGACAGAGGAGGCAGCGCGAGGAATTCAGTGATAACAAATATCTAACAGGCCAGTTCAGTTGGGCAGACAGACCGTACAGGTAAACTTTCACATAACAGACACTTAAACAACTGGGATGGGCTGAACAGAAAGGGCTGTTAGATATCTGCAGGACTGATGAGGAATATGGAGACAGGTGTGCAGACAGACAGGTGAGGAGACAGACAGGTGTGGATATGGGCGGGGCATTCAGGAGATGGACAGGGCTCGTTCGATCTCACACCAGTGTGCAGCGGTTTTCGTGTTGAACGACAGGTTTCCTCTGAACGGTGTGGAAGGAGCATTTAGATGTTTGGTGGGCGTGTCAGAGATGTTAGCCAATCAGCAGCAGTGTCATTAAATATGTGGTGATGAAAAGACAGCACCACCGCTCCAGTTTAAAGTTACATTTTGCTACATTTTGTTTTGTCCTCTCTCTCTCTAGTTTCGTTTTTCTTTTTGTCGTTTCGTTCGGAGACTCCACAACATTCAGTGTCATAGAAGAGAGGGATCTTCTATTAATCTGCCACTGTGGCTTTGTGTGTGTGTGTGTGTGTGTGTTGTGTGTGTGTGTGTTGATGGTTAGTTGAGGAGAGAAGTGGAGTCCATTGCAGATTTTATTTGAAATATAACATCAGCAGTGCGCTGCTTTTTATACAGATACATTGTGAGGTTTTACCACCTACTTGCGCTCATAGTACCAAAGCAATGAAAAAACTGTAACTCTCCCAACATCAATCGGCTACAAAAACTATGACGGGAATTTATATCTGAAGACGGCTTTAGAGTGGGATCAAACTTTCACCACCTGCTGGTTTCAGGATCTGTAATCAGAGGTAACTTGACCCTCAAATCCACGCCTCCTTATACCCAAACACCTGCACCGACATACACACACACACACACACACACACACATACACACACACAATGCCAGGACAGCTGTTACCCCTCCTCAGCAGGTTTAGGTTTCTGCTTTTTAGCATTTTTCCTCGTGACGTGTGATTGCTGTTGTACTTCTTTGCACTTTGTGTAGAAATCAGAGCAAAGTTAAAGTTTGCGCAGGTCTAAATGGACTCTCAGGCACTCTGGGTTTTGGATGCTGATGTGTTCGGGGACAGGGAGGGTAGATGAGGACTGGGCTGGGAACAGATGATGTCCTGGGAGAGCTCAGCAGGACGCCGCTGACCTCTGACCCCTCCCAGACACAACATGGCCTAACCCCAACCCTCCAACCCTGACCCTCCAGCTGCAGCTTCCTGGGTCACACCAGGGTGAGATGCCGACGCAGGGGGCCAATCAGCTGACATTAAGAGGAACACAGGAAGGATGGTCACAACTGAACAATATGAAGCACAAAATAAATGTCAACTACCTGGACTGACAGCAAGAAACAAAAGATAGAACCCGACACAGGGCGCACCGCTCAATCAGCTGACGTTTTGAACTGACAAGGCAGGCCACGGAGCTATGTTAGTGCACACAAATCATCACTTGCTGACTACTCCGTTGTTGCTGCACACCTCACTAGTGAGTCCGCGACTTTCCACAAATCGGTTTAGACGGAAGTATATGCTGAGCCTAACCTTAGGCCGCTAGATCTTTACAATGCTATGTGCCACTCTGACCATTCTGCTACGATGATTTGACTGTCTATCCATTTTATAACTATGGTGATTGGTGCATACATAAACAAACAAACATATTAAACATTAATATGAAATAAACAATAAATACAGAAACAAATATGTACAAAATAGCTGTTAGGGTTTAGGGTTATACTCCCCATAGAGCTCCCACGACATCAAACCACATCATGTCTACACCCTGCTCACATCTGTGTGTGTGTGTGTTGTGTGTGTGTGTGTGTGTGTGTGTGTGTGTGTGTGTGTGTGTGTGTGTCTGTGTGTGCCTGTGTGTGTGTGTGTGTCTATGTGAGCCTGTGTGCGTGTGTGCGTGTGTGCGTGTGTATGTGTGTGCATGTCGCTGTGTGTGTTCCTACCATCTGCTACAATACAACAGTTGAAGTGGCCTTTGAATGTATCAACAAAGTGAACAAAGTAAAGTCTGGACGGCGTCCAGCGGCTGACCCTTCCTCTCTGGACTGAACCAGTCTGATGGCCAGACTCTGATTCATAGCAACACGCTCTGTTCTTTTAGCATCAGTTTATGTGCATTATGAAGCATCGCATTAGGAATGCTGGATGGAAACAGACATTCAATGAAACTTTCTTCTCTCTCTCTTTTCTCTGCAAAATTAACTGTTAACTGACCGACAATCTATCGTTATGTTCCTTGGTCCGACACTCTTTCAAACCTGCCTCGTTTAGTTGTTTTTAATCACACTAGAGTTGGTCCCCACTTGTTTGGGCAGCTGTGAGAGCGCAGCATCAAACTCGCGACCAAAAGCGACCAAACAAGCGTACCAAGACCTGCTGGATCAGGTGGTCTCGGTACGCTTTCAATCCAACTCTGGAGCGGTTTGTTTGTGGTGAGAATGTGATCCGACCTCAAACCACACTAACTGTGTACTCCTGTAGTCAGGTAGCTTGGCAATCTACGATGTGGCAGAGTAGCAAACTGTAGCAGCTTCAATGTTTCTCTCTCTGAAACAGACAGCAGTCAAACTGTAGCAGCTTCAATGTTTCTCTCTGAAACGGACAGCAGTCAAACTGTAGCAGCTTCAATGTTTCTCTCTGAAACAGACAGCAGTCAAACTGTAACAGCTTCAATGTTTCTCTCTCTGAAACAGACAGCAGTCAAACTGTAGCAGCTTCAATGTTTCTCTCTCTGAAAAAGACAGCAGTCAAACTGTAACAGCTTCAATGTTTCTCTCTCTGAAACAGACAGCAGTCAAACTGTAGCAGCTTCAATGTTTCTCTCTGAAACAGACAGCAGTCAAACTGTAGCAGCTTCAATGTTTCTCTCTGAAACAGACAGCAGTCCGCCACTCGCATCTCTATGGTCAAACCTGCTGCCGTTAAAGTTGGAGACAGACACCGGCAAAGTCTCGGTGACCAGGGCAGAAGTAGGAACGTTGCTCGCTAACAATGTCTAAAATGAGCTGGTTTGACCATGAGATGGAAGAAATACGCACTAGTCCAGAACACAGGACCTTCTTCCTGTTTTTACTTTCTTGCTCCCGCTCCCCAGACACATCCGACCAATAAGAGGAGGGAACGCTCTTGCGTGATTTGTAATGATGCATTTTGGTCTGCCTGGATTTTCCCAGGTGTGAATCCAAACCAAACCATAGGGGAAACCGCTCCAAGTTTACTAACTCATCAACTGATTCAGACCGAAGCAAACAAACTACAGGTATGAAAATGCCCTTATTCTGTCATTGGACTTTTATTCTTTTATATTTTATTTCTCCGGGAACCATCACCTTATCGTGGTGGAGAGGTTTGTGTGTCCCTATGAACCTGAGGGCTGTGTTGTCTGGAGCTGTGTGCTCCTGGTAGGGTCTCCCAAGGCAAAGTGGTCTCAGGTGAGGGGCCAGACAAAGAATGGTTCAAAAAATCCTATGAAAAATCGAGGAAGGGATGAAGTGACCCTGCCCGGAGGAAGCCCGGGGCCCCCGTCTGGAGCCAGGCCCAGATGGAGGGCTCGTCAGCGAGCGTCTGGTGGCCGGGTTTGCCACGGAGCCCGGTCGGGCACAGCCCGAAAAAGCTACGTGGCGGTCATCCCTCCATCCCATGGGCCCACCACCTGTGGGAGGAACCGCTGGGGTCGGGTGCGCTGCCACATGGGTGGCAGTGAAGGTCAGGGGCCTCGACGGACCAGACCCGGGCAGCAGAGGCTGGCTCTGGGGACGTGGAATGTCACCTCTCTGTGGGGGAAGGAGCCGGAACTTGTGCGGGAGGTGGAGCGCTACCGGTTAGATCTGGTGGGGCTTACCTCTACGCACAGTCTTGGTTCTGGAACCATACTCCTGGATAGGGGTTGGACTCTTTTCTTCTCCGGAGTTGCCCAGGGTGTGAGGCGCCGGGCGGGTGTGGGGATACTCACAAGCCCCCGGCTGGCGCCGCTACGTTGGAGTTTAACCCGGTGGGACGAGAGGGTCGCCTCCCTACGCCTGCGGGTTGTGGGGGGAAAACTCTGACTGTTGTTTGTGCATATGCACCAAACAAGAGTTCAGAGTATTCGGCCTTCTTGGAGACCTTGAGTGGAGTCCTGCATGGGGCTCCAGTTGGGGACTCCATAGTTCTGCTGGGGGGGACTTCAACGCGCACGTGGGTAATGATGGAGACACATGGAGGCGTGATTGGGAGGAACGGCCTCCCTGATCTAAACCAGAGTGGTTGTTTGTTGTTGGACTTCTGTGCTAGTCATGGATTGTCTATAACGAACACCATGTTCGAGCTATAGGGATGCTCATAAGTGTACTTGGTACCCAGAGCACCCTAGGCCAAAGGTCAATGATCGATTTTATAATCGTTTCATCTGATCTGAGGCCATATGTTTTGGACACTCGGGTGAAGAGAGGGGCGGAGCTGTCAACCGATCACCATCTGGTGGTGAGTTGGGTCAGGGGTGGGGGAAGACTCTGGACAGACCTGGTAAGCCCAAGCGGGTAGTGCGGGTAAATTGGGAACGTCTGGAGGAGGCCCCTGTCCGACAGACTTTCAACTCACACCTCCGGCGGAGCTTTTCGTGCATCCCTGTGGAGGCTGGGGGGCATTGAACCCGAGTGGACAATGTTCAAAGTTTCCATTGCTGAAGCTGCGGTGAGGAGCTGTGGTCTTAGGGTCTTAGGTGCCTCAAGGGGCGGTAACCCACGAACACCGTGGTGGACACCGGTGGTCAGGGAAGCCGTCCGACTGAAGAAGGAGTCTTTCCGGGATATGTTATCCCAGGCGACTCCGGAGGCAGTTGCAAGGTACCGAAGGGCCCGAAGGGCTGCAGCCTCTGCCGTGAAAGAGGCAAAGCAGCGTGTGTGGGAGAAGTTCGGAGAAGACATGGAGAAGGACTTTCGGTCGGCACCAAGGTGCTTCTGGAAAACCGTTCGCCACCTCAGGAGGGAAGCGGGGAACCATCAAGCTGTGTACAGTAAGGATGGGACGCTGTTGACCTCAACTGAGGAGGTAATAGAGGCGGTGGAAGGAGCACTTTGAGGAACTCCTAAATCCGACTAATACGCCCTCTATGGTAGAGGCAGAGCTGGAGGATGAGGGGGATTGGCATCAATTTCCCTGGTGGAGGTTGCTGAGGTAGTTAAACAACTCCACAGTGGCAAAGCCCCAGGAATTGATGAGATCCGTCCAGAAATGCTTAAAGCTCTGGGTGTGGAGGGGTTGTCTTGGTTGACACGCCTCTTCAACATTGCGTGGAAGTCTGGGGACGGTGCCTAAGGAGTGGCAGACCGGGGTGGTGGTTCCCCCTTTTTTAAAAGGGGGACCAGAGGGTGTGTGCCAATTACAGGGGTATCACACTTCTCAGCCTCCCCGGTAAAGTCTACTCAAGGTGCTGGAAAGGAGGGTTCGGTCGATAGTCGAATCTCAGGTTGAAGAGGAACAATGCGGATTCCGTCCTGGTCGTGGAACAACGGACCAGATCTTTACTCTCGCAAGGATCCTGGAGGGAGCCTGGGAGTATGCCCAACCAGTCTACATGTGTTTTGTGGATCTGGAGAAGGCGTATGACCGGGTGCCCGGGAGATACTGTGGGAGGTGCTGCGGGAGTACGGGGTGAGGGGTCCCTTCTCAGGGCCATCCAATCTCTGTACGACCAAAGCGAGAGCTGTGTCGGGTTCTCGGCAGTAAGTCGGACTCGTTTCAGGTGAGTTGGCCTCCGCCAGGGCTACGCTTTGTCACCAATCCTGTTTGTAGTATTTATGGACAGGATATCGAGGCGTAGTCGGGGTGGAGAGGGGTTGCAGTTTGGTGGGCTGGGGATCTCATCGCTGCTTTTTGCAGATGATGTGGTCCTGATGGCATCATCGGCCTGTGACCTTCAGCACTCACTGGATCGGTTCGCAGCCGAGTGTGAAGCGGCTGGGATGAGGATCAGCACCTCTAAATCGGAGGCCATGGTTCTCAGCAGGAAACCGATGGAGTGCCTTCTCCAGGTAGGGAATGAGTCCTTACCCCAAGTGAAGGAGTTCAAGTACCTTGGGGTCTTGTTCGCGAGTGAGGGGACAATGGAGCGGGAGATTGGTCGGAGAATCGGCACAGCAGGTGCGGTATTACATTCAATTTATCGCACCGTTGTGACGAAAAGAGAGCTGAGCCAGAAGGCAAAGCTCTCAATCTATCGGTCAGTTTTTGTTCCTACCCTCACCTATGGTCATGAAGGCTGGGTCATGACCGAAAGAACAAGATCCAGGGTACAAGCGGCCGAAATGGGTTTCCTCAGGAGGGTAGCTGGCGTCTCCCTTAGAGATAGTGTGAGAAGCTCAGTTATCCGTGAGGAGCTCGGAGTAGAGCCACTGCTCCTTTGCGTCGAAAGGAGCCAGTTGAGGTGGTTCGGGCATCTGGTAAGGATGCCCCCTGGGCGCCTCCCTAGGGAGGTGTTCCAGGCACGACCAGCTGGGAGGAGGCCTCGGGGGAGACCCAGGACTAGGTGGAGGGATTATATCTCTAACCTGGCCTGGGAACGCCTCGGGATCCCCCAGTCGGAGCTGGTTAATGTGGCCCGGGAAAGGGAAGTTTGGGGTCCCCTGCTGGAGCTGCTACCCCTGCGACCCGACCCCGGATAAGCGGATGAAGAAGATATTTTATTTTTATTATTATTTTTACTTTTATTTTATATTTCTCGGTCTCCTCCCTCGCTCTTTTTTTCTGTAAAACTGTGTGTTGTCTCATCTGAGAAAGGGGCTGGTAAAATAAGATTTCTGTCTCCATCCAGCTCATTTCTAATCATGGAAATGTAATATAGCAAATACTTTATGGCTGGATTATAAAAGGTGTCTGTTTCCATATGAACAACAGAAAGTGTTGGTGCAGTCTGGAGGTGTTTTCTGAGGGAGTGAAAAATGATGGAGGGAGGGGTGGTGGGAAAGTGTTGAAACGAAGGAGGAAAAGATGTTTCTGTCTGCTCAGTGTGAGAAACTTCTGGAAGCTCAGTGAATCACCCTAACCCTCCTCAAACAAGGCAGCTGTCCGCTGAACTACCTAACCTTAACCAAACCGTCGGAAGGGTGTTAGTTCACCAAAGATTTAAACGTTAGAGACGGAAAGATGTGTCATCATCCGAAGAAACAGAGAGAAGTGAAGGAGATTCCTCCGTTTCAATGACTCAGCAGCAGGAGGGGATTCTTCCAGTAAAACATTGAGAAACGCTGAGTCACACCTGCATGTGTTGAGTCTGACAGCTGCACAAGAACGTTCATCAGGAGTTCATGAACAAACATCTGAATCATTCTTCAGTAACAGAACTAAACTATTCTCAACTAAATCTACTCAATGTA
Organism: Sander vitreus; assembly: GCF_031162955.1. Taxonomy (NCBI): domain Eukaryota; kingdom Metazoa; phylum Chordata; class Actinopteri; order Perciformes; family Percidae; genus Sander; species Sander vitreus. The sequence goes on along the minus strand of NC_135878.1, from coordinate 16,526,760 downwards.
TTGCCAGTTAAAGTGTCCCTGATCGATCGGTCGCTGTTAATCAGGTTTTAGAAGCATTCTTTGAACATGTACAGCACAATCACAATCTGCGTCTCAATCTGGGTTTGTACTGCAGTTTGTGACAGTTTACGACCTCCCGTGGTGAGTCGAACGGGACATTAACTGCTCCACAAAGCAGAACCAAACCATTCGGCTGCTACGCAGCGAGACGTTTGGGAGAACACTTTAAACCTACGTATTCAGTCTGCCTTTCCCATTTTATATTTTGTGGAGAACTGTGCTGCTGGATGTAGTCAGGTGGGCACAATATTTATGAGAAAAACTACAAGGTATTATTTACCATTTTCTCTCTCAGACACACTCACACTCAGAGAAACACTCTGAGTCTCTCTCTCTCTCTCTATATATATATATATATATATATATATATACATATCTCTGCCTCTCTGTCAGGGATTGGGGGGCAAACAGAGCACGGCGAATGTGATAATTGGTCCCATGGGGTTTTAAGGAGAGTGTATGTGTGTGTGTGTGTGTGTGTGTGTGTGTGTGTGTGTGTGTGTGTGTGTGTGTGTGTGTGTATTTAGGGCTGCTCTATCCTGAGTGTGGATGACATGATAGACGAAAGGGTTTTAAACTTGTTTCACTGATGTACCAATGTTTGAAATATTGTTTCAGTACCCCCAGACCAGAGCAAGAGCCTGGTTATATAAAGAGGCAGATTAAAGTACCCCCAGACCAGAGCAAGAGCCTGGTTATATAAAGAGGCAGATTAAAGTACCCCCAGACCAGAGCAAGAGCCTGGTTATATAAAGAGGCAGATTAGTGTCTGATTTAAACTACAACACTGTAACTGAAAAACACTGAAATTCTATTCAAATGTTCATTATTATACCATAATTATTTTAGGAATTATGCATGACTGATACCCTCTGCAGTACTCCAAAGTACCCCGAGGGGTGTACGTGTACATCCGTTTTGACAAACACCGGCCTAGATTTTCCAAATGTTTTTCAGGCCAAAAGGATCAAACTGACAGTGAAACGAGTCATTTCGCTCCAACAACTGCTTTACAGACGGGAGTTTCTCCATGTGAGTCTGAGGCCTAACGTGACATTGCACCATTTACACGTTTAGCAAAGAGCCCTGCACACTGGGTCCAAGGTAGTGGCTTTTTAAATGTTTTTGTAAAGCAGCATGTTCAGACAAATTTTAATCCAACACAAAAATAGTTCATGCATTGTTTCCCTGTGGTCTCATGTGACACGTCAAACTCTCCTCAGATAGTTTGGTGTTTCTCATAGTGTTGCCTCCGTACGCTGTAATCTTTAAACACTAAAACACACTAATAAAGCTCAGCGCAAATTCTTTCAGGAAGACATCTAAATAACCCAATCACTACTCTTTCTTCTGTTTAGAGGTGTCACTTGAGTTAAACCAATCAGACTGGGTCATGAATCCAAGGACCAATCACAACATTAAAACTCTGCTTTAAATCAGTTCTCTCCCTGTGCTGTCATCTGTCGTTTCAGGCAAAGCGCTCAACCCTCCACCTCCCCTGCCGCCTCCGGTCATCGTTTTTTCCTCCGGCTGACCGCTACGTTGCTCCTTTTGTCTGGTCTCCGGTGTCTAGACTCCATTGGGGGTTATGTCCTGTTTCTCTACCCCTTCAAAAGATGTATTACAACGATGGAGTCTAATCTCCAAAGACTCTGTACATTTTATTATGCATTTGTACAATACATCTTTTGCATATCTGCAAACTAAGTCTCTCCTGATTGAAATTGCATATTAAACACATTGGTTTGGCGTTTGGATTTGGCGGTAACATGAACAAGTATTTGTCAGTCCTGGAAGGGTTAAACCAACAGTTTTCATTCTCAATGTTCAAGTTTCCTGCTGTGAAAGAGATGTTTCCTCTTCTCATCCACAGCCCCGAGGAGACACAGCCTGATGAATTTATGACCAATTTATGACCATATATATATATATATATATATATATATATATATATATATATATATATATATATTACATAATCCTCCTCTAACGACAGCTAACGCTGCTGCTAACGATCACGTGGGTTCCACTTTTATGACATCATTACTAAATTTAATGGCCGTTCAGCTCTGACGACGTAACGGCCGGTTATCACGATGGCTCTCAGAGTGTTTATGACATAATAAGGGATTTTACAGCAATGCCACAAAATATCTAATGATCTGTGTGTGTGTGTGTGTGTGTGTGTGTGTGTGTGTGTGTGTGTCTGATGGCTTTAACAACATTACGACGTCTTCAATGAGCTAACAGTTTTATGAGCTGATTATTTGACATGGACTTTGTAAAGTGTTTGATACAACATCACTAATGGGTTAAGGGCTAAATGACACACACACACACACACACACACACACACACACACACACAAAAAGAGTTACACATAAACCTGAAACAATGAAGGAAAACTATTTATCCTACACAAAGAAAGAAGTATTAGGGCTGTCAACAGATTACAAACTTTAAGTGCGATCAATCACATGATTGTCCGTACTTAACTCACAATTAATCTGCTTGGGAAATTAAAAGAAAATTATTCACAATTCACTGGTCTGAAATGGATTCATGTAAACCTTAAAAACCATTCAATGACGTGAGATCAGCAGACTTTACTGGCTTCACATTCACTAACTAAAAAGATGAGTTCACACGGCAACGCTCAACAGCCAGCAGAAGCTGTGAACAACTGCTATGTGAGAGCAAACTTCTTCTATCCGATATCTTACTGGAACCATTCGGGTTTCCCTCTTCTTTTTTCACAGAACTAAATCAGGATTTTCCTTCATCGCTGCTCTGGGTTAATCTTAGACTCATTTTGTTTTCTTGGTCTTTTACAGAAAACGTCAAAGTTTAGGGTCAGTCTGCTGTACACATATGAAAGCAAAAGCAAACAGATGAATAAAAGAGGAGGATAGCTACTAAACCTGCTAACTAACCCTAACCCTATCCAACATGCTTTTAAACACGTTAGGTAACTAACAATCCATGAAAAAAAGAGGGTAAGGAGATAAATTAGAAACCCCTGTGAGCTGGGGAACGCTGCACGAAGGACTGAAAGAGGAGGGACGGTGATTACAACGGGTTAACTTCTTCCTTAAACTTGAGTATTATGATTCTCCTTCTGTCTGTGGAACAAGCTACGCTGCATCAGAGTTTTTGGTGTGGACACACCTCCTGCATCTGTCCATTCTCTATGCATCTTCACATCAAAGCTACACACACCACCGCCACTAATTATCACACACACACACACACACACACACGTGCAGCAACCTGATCATTGGCGTTAATTGCAGACTTGCTCTCAAACAAGATTGCCACGCTACCTTAAACACCATAATTATCACCAACACACACACTTTTGTGCAGTGTGTAATTACAGGTAAGAGGAGCTACAGAGCAGCAGGTGGCTGAAGTATCAGGGACACAAACACGCGTGAAAAGATTTCAGGAGAAACTTGGCCATCACTAAATTTTTGAAAAAAGAAATCTTGAAAAGGTTTGCAATATAAACCTTAATGTCAATATATTGACAGCTCTGAACTGTAGTTTGGAAAGCTTTCTTTAGGATAATCCAAACAGCTTCAGCCTTGTTTGTAGCTAATAACTAGCTTTTTACAGTCTGGACAAACATCTATATCAGTTTAATATTGCTGTCAGACAGACTTCTAAGACAGGGAAGTGAAGCCGTTGTCTCCGCTCTCTTCAACCAGACTTCTTTTGATAAAAACTATTATTTTACCTCGCAGAACACGGTGGGAGTCGCTGCTCTACCGCTGCCTCCATCGCTGCCTCCATCGCTGCCTCCATCTCTTAGTTTGTGTTTTTGTGTCTCTTTAGTGTTTTACAGTGTGCATGTGTGTATGTGTGCCTAAACTAACAAACTAATGATGATGCCTGGTTAGTTGTTAGTTTAGGCAGCGGTAAAGCACCAACTCTCACCGTGTTCTGTGAAGTAAAACTTTTCAGGCTTCAGTTCCGCTGATAGAAAGGTAAAGCAGCAAAAAATCTGCTCCAAAGAAGGTTAGATTGCTCCATGAAAATGGTCACACACACACACGTTCTGGTCAGAGACTTTTAACCTGTGTGCAAAGAGAGAGAATTCATCGTTTTTTGTACTGCCTGATTCCCTACATTTCCTAGAATGCATTACTGGAGATCACCCTGTGTGCTTGTACAAACTGAAAACTGATCAGAAATCTCAATGAACGAAAAGACAGACAGGTTTAGGGTTCATCAGCCGGTTTTAGGAAGCTTTTTGCAGCAGAGTTCTGTCAGAGACTCGAAACGTGTTACTGGAAAACCGTTAAACATCTGCTCTCAGTATTTCTTGCAAACTGTTGAGTAATTTGGCTTCATCAACACGAACTGGTGCTGCTTTAAATTACTCAGTCACATGCAGACGTTTGCATTGACACGCAAATCCCAACTCCTTTTGACCCCGGTCCAACTGTTGATAAGATCAAGTTTGAAATGTTCTGATGAAGAAACAAACATGTCTCCAAGTAAGTGAAAAAGAGATGGGAAAAATGACAGAAACGTTGACAAAGTGACAAAAACATTTTTTTAAAAGCATAACAACATCAGAAAAGCGACAGAAACACTGAAAAAACTTTGAAAAAGGCTCAAAAACGTGAAGGAAAGGCGCCAAACTTCGGAAAAAGCATCACAAATGTTGAAAAAAAATGACAAAAGCATGGAAAACAAACAAGCATGGCTTTCATGGACCCCACCAACTTTAGATCATCCCCTAACACACATTTGCATCCACACGCAATTCACAAACTCCTTTTAATCAAACAGTCAGTGTTCATAGGCTCATATAAAGTACTCACATAGTCAAATAGTTTCCTCTCTCTCTCTCTCTCTCTCTGTGTCTCCCTCTTTCTCTGTTTCCTTTAACTCATTCGGCTTCCTGTAAATGATTACTCATCACTGACTCAACTGAACACACTGATGCAGTAAAATATGTGTGTGTGTGTGTGTGTGTGTGTGTGTGTGTGTGTGTGTGTGTGTGTGTGTGTGTGTTTCCAGCGCCCCCTGCAGTTCAGAGGCGACAAAGCAACATAAATTGTCTCATGACAAACATGAACAGAGTTCTTATGTTGAGCACAGTTTGGGCAGAAATAGTCCAAAAAGTCCATTACAATGATGAAATTCTTTTCTCTTTCTTATGAAATATAAGTTTTTCAACACGACAGCTGTGTTAGAGATGCATAGCTATGACAGAGATACCAAATAAAGTTGTGCTTTAACATGCAGTCATTCTGGGTGATTCTTTATCGTGTTTATGTCAATGTTATCGCCATGGTTTTTTCGCCATTTTTAGCACTTTTTGTGTACGTTTTGGTTGTTTTTTTTCCCAATGTTTTTGGCGGGGGTTCTTTGTTGACATTTCTGTTTCTTCTTTCAAGGTTTTTGGAAAAAAAAAATTCCAATGTAATTGCCAGGGTTTTACTCTTACCCTAACCAAACCCTCTTACGCCCCCCACAATGCTATCTGACTCTCTGTTGTTGGGTGTTATGTTGAAAGTTTTTATTTATTATTTATTTGTTTAAATGTATTCATTATTATTATTTTTGTGTTGGAGTTTGTAACATTCTAAATCTTAATTTTGACATTTTCATTTTACTGCATATCGGTTCCAGATATTGGTTTCATTAACAACTAATAATCAGTATCATCCTTAGAAAACCAGTAATAGTCGACCCCTAGAGGAAATCAACTAGAACATTTTTAATTATATTGTTAGGATGATAACCCCTTGAGATGAAGCATCACGTTTTCGAGGGGGTCCTCGAGACATAAGACAAAGACAATACAGCACATGTACATTCACACTCGCTAAAGCTCTCCCTCAACCCGTCTTGCCCACCCCACCCGCCCCACTGACTCCTTAATGAAAACAAATCTGTGTATAAAACATATTGCATGTGTATACATATGAGTATGGGTATAGGCATGCATATGCATATTATGTATGAATGTATGTATGTATGTATATACATACATACATACATTCATACATAATATGCATATGCATGCCTATACCCATACTCATATGTATACACATAAATAAAAGTAAAGGACAAAAATTATCCCAAATATTTGGGTATATTAAACATAAGTCCAGTCATACATGAGGAAAACATTTACAGCAACAGTTTGCATGTAAGTAAGTAAAGAGCGATGTTTTGAAGGAGTGCAAAGAAGTTTTTAGAGACCCAGGCAGGCTATTCCAGTCTGAAGGGGCTTTAAATTTAAAGGTACGTCTACCATTCTCTTTGTAGATGTTTGGCACAGTGAAGAAGGGATATTCAGTCTGTCTCAATCTATAGCTGTGTCTGTATGGAATTAAATATCCCTTCAGGTAAGAAGGATAATCAGAGTAAACACATTTAAAAATAACCTGGTAACAGTGATACTGTCTTCTGGCTTTTGGTGATAAGTTCAGTGAGTCAAATTTTCCACAGTGGTGAGTAGTAAAAGGACATCTCAGCACAAATCTGCATATATTATTGAAAGCAACATTTAATGGTTTCAGATTTGATTCTGATGTGTTTTGGAAGACAACATCTGCATAGTCTAATATAGGAAATATTAACTGTGACACTATTCTTAACCTAATAACTTGAGTGAAACAGTTAATAGAGTGATACAATATTCGTAAATTACAGTTGATCTTTTTTACAACAGAATTAATATGATACCTAAAGGAAAGTTGTGAATCAAGCCAAAGGCCCAGATATTTAAGTTAAGCAACTTGTACAAGTGTAGTATTGTCTAAAAATTTGAGTGAAAGATTATTATCTTGATTCAATGTAGCTGATCTGGTGGGGAACAGTATATATGACTTATTAGTATTCAGTAGAAGGTGGTTGGATTGGAACCAAAGTTGAATAGTATTAAAGTTAGATTGCAGTGAGGATTGAATCTTAGAGACAGACTCATTAGATGTATAGATCACTGTGTCATCTGCATATAGATGAATATAACAGTCTGAGCAGATTTGAGGAAGATCATTAATAAATAAAGAAAATAGGAGAGGCCCTAAGGAAGAGCTTTTAGCGACACCTTTCTCCATTATTAAGGACTGTAATACACAACCATGAAAAGAGATACCCTGACGTCTACAGTGAAGATAAGAATTAAACCGGAGAAGAGAGTGTTTAGAAAGGCCTATCGCATGTAATTTGTCAAGAAGCATATAATGATCGACCATATCGAAAGTTTTAGTGAGATCTATGAATATTGCACCAGTCAACATGTTATTGTCCAAGGAGGATGAAACATCATTGGTACATTTTAGAAGAGCAGTAGTTGTAGAAAAAATTGGTCTGAAAACAGATTAATTCGGTGACAGAATGGAAAAATCATTAATATATCTGAATAATTGTTTAAATATTAGTTTTTCAAACACTTTTGCTATACTACTGACAATGGAAATAGGTTTATAGTTGTTAAGATCAGGTGCATCGCCACCCTTGTGTATTGGTGTAACTCTGGCAGACTTCCACATTGATGGAACCACACAGTTGGATAACAATAAATTAAATAAATCCGATAAAGGAAATGCCAGTACATGAGACACAAGCTTAATCAACTTGATCTCCAGGCTGTCAGGATCAGTACTATTGCTTGACCTTAATTCAGAAATTGCTTGCTGAATGTCGTTGAATTTATTATAGCAAATGAGAAGGAGCTGCTAAGCTCATCTGCCAGACTAACCAGAAGTTAGAACATTGTGAGCTACAAATAGAGAAAACATGTTGATTAAAAGCATTGGCAACCGCGGAAGGATCACTGATAATATCATTGTTAACTTTGACTTTGGTAGCAATGTTATTAGTAGAATTATTGAGTAAAGAATTAAGACTTTTCCAAAACTTCTTAGGATTATTAAAGTTATTAGACAAAGAGTTATTATAATAATTCGATTTAGCATTTCTTGTTTTAGTTGGGCACATATTTCTTAACCATTTATATACATCCCCGTCTGCTAAGTCCTTTGACAGGTGGTACTTTTCCCATGCCTTATCTCTTTGTTTAAAAAGATGTATTAAATCAGCATCAATCCAAGGTAAATGTCAGCCCTTGACCCTTACTGATATCCAAGGGGCATGTTTATTTATTTTTATTGATTAGAACAATGCACATTAATCAACATTTCTGTAAATGCGCCAGTGTTAATTTTCAACTGTAGTCCTAGTTACCTAGCATGCACGTCTTTTATGGTGGGAGGAAACCAGAGCACCCGGAGGAAACCCATGCAAACACAGGGAGAACATGCAAACTCCCTAACCCACGCAAACACAGGGAGAACATGCAAACTCCACACAGAAAGGCCCGGAACAACCTGGATTCGAACCCAGAACCTTCTTGCTAACCCTAACCCTGCTATGAGGCAGAAGTGCTAACTGAGCCACCGTGCTGCATTCAATTACTTTAAGAACTTCAGTGTTGAAAAAATTCCAAGCATCTTCAACAAAGGGAATGACGTGAAGCCTAATCCAATTTATACACATACACAGAAAACCATGGAATGATCACTAATTACTCACAAGCCACCGGCTGAGCGCCGCTACGTTGGAGTTTAACCCGGTGGACGAGAGGGTCACCTCCCTACGCCTGCGGGTTGTGGGGGGGAAAACTCTGACTGTTGTTTGTGCATATGCACCAAACAAGAGTTCGGAGTATTCGGCCATCTTGGAGACCTTGAGTGGAGTCCTGCATGGGGCTCCAGTGGGGGACTCCATAGTTCTGCTGGGGGACTTCAACGCACATGTGGGCAATGATGGAGACACATGGAGAGGCGTGATTGGGAGGAACGGCCTCCCTGATCTAAACCAGAGTGGTTGTTTGTTGTTGGACTTCTGTGCTAGTCATGGATTGTCTATAACGAACACCATGTTCGACCATAGGGATGCTCATAAGTGTACTTGGTACCAGAGCACCCTAGACCAAAGGTCAATGATCAATTTTATAATCGTTTCATCTGATCTGAGGCCGTATGTTTTGGACACTCGGGTGAAGAGAGGGGCGGAGCTGTCAACCGATCACCATCTGGTGGTGAGTTGGGTCAGGGGGTGGGGGAAGACTCTGGACAGACCTGGTAAGCCCAAACGGGTAGTGTGGGTAAATTGGGAACGTCTGGAGGAGGCCCCTGTCCAACAGACTTTCAACTCACACCTCCAGCGGAGCTTTTCGTGCATCCCTGTGGAGGCTGGGGGCATTGAACCTGAGTGGACAATGTTCAAAGTTTCCATTGCTGAAGCTGCGGTGAGGAGCTGTGGTCTTAGGGTCTTAGGTGCCTCAAGGGGCGGTAACCCACGAACACCGTGGTTTACACAGGTGGTCAGGGAAGCCGTCCGACTGAAGAAGGAGTCTTTCCGGGATATGTTATCCCAGAGGACTCCGGAGGCAGTTGCAAGGTACCGAAGGGCCCGAAGGGCTGCAGCCTCTGCCGTGAAAGAGGCAAAGCAGCGGGTGTGGGAGAAGTTCGGAGAAGACATGGAGAAGGACTTTCGGTCGGCACCAAGGTGCTTCTGGAAAACCGTTCGCCACCTCAGGAGGGGGAAGCGGGGAACCATCCAAGCTGTGTACAGTAAGGATGGGACGCTGTTGACCTCAACTGAGGAGGTAATAGGGCGGTGGAAGGAGCACTTTGAGAAACTCCTAAATCCGACTAATACGCCCTCTATGGTAGAGGCAGAGCTGGAGGATGATGGGGGATTGTCGTCAATTTCCCTGGTGGAGGTTGCTGAGGTAGTTAAACAACTCCACAGTGGCAAAGCCCCAGGAATTGATGAGATCCGTCCAGAAATGCTTAAAGCTCTGGGTGTGGAGGGGTTGTCTTGGTTGACATGCCTCTTCAACATTGCGTGGAAGTCTGGGACGGTGCCTAAGGAGTGGCAGACTGGGGTGGTGGTTCCCCTTTTTAAAAAGGGGGACCAGAGGGTGTGTGCCAATTACAGGGGTATCACACTTCTCAGCCTCCCCAGTAAAGTCTACTCCAAGGTGCTGGAAAGGAGGGTTCAGTCGATAGTCGAACCTCAGGTTGAAGAGGAACAATGCGGATTCCGTCCTGGTCGTGGAACAACAGACCAGATCTTTACTCTCGCAAGGATCCTGGAGGGAGCCTGGGAGTATGCCCAACCAGTCTACATGTGTTTTGTGGATCTGGAGAAGGCGTATGACCGGGTGCCCCGGGAGATGGGAGGTGCTGGAGTGAGGGGGTCCCTTCTCAGGGCCATCCAATCTCTGTACGACCAAAGCGAGAGCTGTGTCCGGGTTCTCGGCAGTAAGTCAGACTCATTTCAGGTGAGAGTTGGCCTCCGCCAGGGCTGCGCTTTGTCACCAATCCTGTTTGTAGTATTTATGGACAGGATATCGAGGCATAGTCGGGGTGGAGAGGGGTTGCAGTTCGGTGGGCTGGGGATCTCATCGCTGCTTTTTGTAGATGATGTGGTCCTGATGGCATCATCGGCCTGTGACCTTCAGCACTCACTGGATCGGTTCGCAGCCGAGTGTGAAGCGGCTGGGATGAGGATCAGCACCTCTAAATCCGAGGCCATGGTTCTCAGCAGGAAACCGATGGAGTGCCTTCTCCAGGTAGGGAATGAGTCCTTACCCCAAGTGAAGGAGTTCAAGTACCTTGGGGTCTTGTTCGCGAGTGAGGGGACAATGGAGCAGGAGATTGGTCGGAGAATCGGCACAGCGGGTGCGGTATTACATTCAATTTATCGCACCGTTGTGACGAAAAGCGAGCTGAGCCAGAAGGCAAAGCTCTCAATCTACTGATCAGTTTTTGTTCCTACCCTCACCTATGGTCATGAAGGCTGGGTCATGACCAAAAGAACAAGATCCAGGGTACAAGCGGCCAAAATGGGTTTCCTCAGGAGGGTAGCTGGCGTCTCCCTTATAGGGTGAGAAGCTCAGTTATCCGTGAGGAGCTCGGAGTAGAGCTGCTGCTCCTTCGCGTCGAAAGGAGCCAGTTGAGGTGGTTCGGGCATCTGGTAAGGATGCCCCCTGGGCGCCTCCCTAGGGAGGTGTTCCAGGCATGTCCAGTTGAGGAGGCCTCGGGGAAGACCCAGGACTAGGTGGAGGGATTATATCTCCAACCTGGCCTGGGAACGCCTCGGGATCCCCCAGTCAGAGCTGGTTAATGTGGCCCGGGAAAGGGAAGTTTGGGGTCCACTGCTGGAGCTGCTACCCCCGCGACCCGATACTGGATAAGCGGACGAAGATGGATGGATGGATAATTCCCAGCCGTTAATGGTAGCCTATGAAATAAGATGAGTATAGGCCAATAACATTCTAATAAAGAAGAAACAAGACAAAAAAAGAAACAACTCAATAAAGAGGTAGCAGGCCTAGTTAAGTTAACCATTCATCAACCATGGGAGCTCAACAAAGAAAACGTTAACAACATTTTTTTATCATGGCCAAAATTAGGCTAGTCGGCCTGAGAGACAGGTGGCCCAACTACTCAGATGAAGATAATTGAGTTCACTACAAGAGATATATAAGCCTTTCATGCCACAAATAACAGCAACATTGAAATCACATCAGTCTTATACCTCAAGTTAGATGAGCTGAGTGAAATCAGTCATTCTGTTAGTGACTCTCAAGATCCCGAAGGAAAGACTCCGCATCTCCAGGGCTTCTGAACAGGGGTCCATTTCAGGAAGGAGGTTTAACAAACTCTGAGTCTAACCCTGAACTCTGAGTTGATTTACCCTGAGATGGGAAACTCTGAGTTTTCGGTTCCAGAACAGCTGATTTGAGTTGGTTCAACCTACAACAGTAGGTTGACTCAGTGCTAAGCGCGTGCACCACCACAATAAAAAGGCAGCATGAACTCATGTGCACATACAGCCAGTTTGAACATGTATTTCGTTAAAAAAGCAAGACAGCGGCTGCTGTAAAATAGCGAGAATTGGTGTGGGAGAAAATTGCTGCTCGAGTCAATGCGTAAGCATTAACAGTGTATTAATTTCATATTTAATCACAGGTAACCTATAATATTACTGGTGAAAACTGGAATGGTATTACACCTATAATTTCATTTAGGTGCAATCCTGCAGGCGAAAAAGTAAGCTACTACTAATTCCATTCTGAGCCTGCAGCACCATGATTATTAACAGAAATATAATTTATAATCATTTAATTCTTTTTAATGGCTCTCACTGGTTTATGTCCAGGGAACAACTACAAAAACATTTAAAAAAACGTTTCAGAGCGAGTCCCACTCTTCTGACGGTTCTGCATACAGTGGCTTTACTAATATCATCCGCATCACTAATGTTGTAAAGAAAACTGCTGTTTACAAAAAACAATGTGACACAAAGAATCTGCTGGGATATAAAAGCATGTGGATGTTAGTGATATGAGGACGGATAAGGTATCTACATATCTGATGGACTGTGAAGAAAATACCTCTCAAATCGGTTATCTGGAAATGAAAATACATCTAGTCGGGACTCATATCATCTCCCGACATAAACTCTCTTTGAAGTAGGCCTAATACAGCTTTTTTATCAACGGGATCGTCGACAAAAAGACATGCAATGTTTGAGAAAAAAACGTTTCATAATCTGCCTAACAATAAACCAATACTTTTTTTTATTCATACAGATAACAAAGTGGTCTAAAATGCGCCTGATACAGACTGAATGAATGAATGAGGAAATGAATGCACGCTGTGTCAGAGGGAGGAGACTGAGAGAAGAAAGCCTGCTCCCGACCAGGTTAGGTTCACAGGCTCAGTTACCATAGTAACTGACTCTGAGGTTAAGTTACCGTAGTAACTGACTCTGACGCTGGAGTTCCCCCTCTCTCTCAGGTTTGATTAACTTCCCTTTCTGTTTCCCTCATCTCAGGGTTAACAAACTCAGAGTTTTCACTAAACCTGCTTTCTTTTCTTTTTTTTATGGCCCTGCTACGATTCTTTGCATCCTCAATTTTGTCACAGAGGTAAAAGTTTTCGCTCACTAGTGTTTTAACATGCTTTTGTAGTTCAGTTAAGTTGTCTTCATTTGAGCTTACTCTTTATTCAAGTTCGGAAACATGCTCACCAAGTGTGGACAGCGAGCCTTGTATTGTTTCTAAGCCCGATTGAATAGTATCCATTTTCGTGTTCAAATGGGAAAACATATCCAATTTCAGTTGCTGTATAGCGTCCCAGATTGATTGATTTGAAATCAGTGTCTGCTCCACTGTGGACTCCAGACATGCGGATCTTGGTTTGGATGGTGGAAACTTTGCAACAAACAGAGTTTCTTTGTGACAAACAAAGTTTCAGTTCATATACGATTTGTTGCGAAATAATAGAGCTTTAGTATTAGGGCATGAAGGCCAAAATTATTTCATTTAGCAGACTACACCTGACGCGCATGTCACTCACGCCCATCTTCCCGTCATATGAAACCACATCAAAACATTGAGAGGAAGCCGAGTTAGTCTCATATGTCCAGACCCTCCTCCACAGCGCTGTGGAGGAAGGTCTGGCTAGTCCACACAGCATTCCTGGATGGGAGAAAAACGTGCTCTGGTTTATTGGCATTTCTTTAAACCAATCACAATCATCTTGGGCGGAGCTAAGCGCCGGAGGGAGCCACGGTTCCACTGCAAAATAGTCTCAGGAAGGAACTTGTTTTGGTGGAACATGTACGTTCAAAAGTAGTTTTAGTCGTGCAACAGAAAACTCTGATTGGACAGATAGTCTAGCTAGCTGTCTGGATTTACCCTGCAGAGATCTGAGGAGCAGTTAACCATAGTCCTCACAAATCCACCGGAGGTTAGAACGCCAACACAAAGACAGAGGAAGGGGACGGACATCTGGCTGAAAAGAGTGACATCCGGCAGCAACGGAACAATCCTGTAAAGGAATCGCCGTGAATATACTTGAGTCTGTCGTCTTTGGCCCACACGGAAATCTCTCAACAACTATTGGATGTGTTGTTGAGGTAACCCATTACTTACAGGAGAAGCCCTAACTTTCCTCAACCCATCACACTCAGACTGACGTTTTGCCGAGGAACTTTATTCTGTCATTCTGCTTTACAATCTGTTTTTCAAGGTGCTGTTTCCTGAAACTGTTCGGTGACCTTAGTAGTGAGTCTGAGTTATACGGTTTGGTTTTGCTTTACATTTGCAGTATTCAGAATGTATTTATTGTCATCCATCCATCTTCGTCCGCTTATCCGGTATCGGGTCGCGGGGGTAGCAGCTCCAGCAGGGGACCCCAAACTTCTCTTTCCCGAGCCACATTAACCAGCTCAGACTGGGGGATCCCGAGGCGTTCCCAGGCCAGGGTGGAGATATAATCCCTCCACCTAGTCCTGGGTCTTCCCCGAAGCCTCCTCCCAGCTGGACGTGCCTGGAACACCTCCCTAGGGAGGCGCCCAGGGGGCATCCTTACCAGTTGCCTGAACCACCTCAACTGGCTCCTTTTGACGCGCAAGATTGTATTTATTGTATTGTACATATTTTCTTTTTATCTTTATTTGTATGTATTACTCATATTTTATCTTTATATTTGTTGTACGTGTCCTTATTGCAACGTGGGTCGAAGAGTATTTTAGATTCCTCTGTATGTCTTAAAGCAACACTATGTAACTTTTCCCTCTTCGGTCCCTCTACAGGTTGTCTCATTGGAACTACAGCTCGTGCGGGTGTAGTTCCAATGAGACAACCTGTAGGGGGACCGAAGAGGGAAAAGTTACATATTGTTGCTTTAATTAACAATAAAGTTGACTTGACTTCATGTTCATATTGTTGCCTGTGTTTGTCTTGAAGATCTAACTCTTGCATTCAGGCTGATTCTGTGGTTGACCAACCCGACGCAGCGAGATGTGTGCATGCAGATTCTCCGTTAGTTCCCCCAGGAAGAAGAGAAGAAAGAAGGGAGAGTTGACTGTGTGGCGGCCCATTGTGTTTCCTGACAGTTATATGATGCAGCCACAGACTGCACGACTCCTCGTCTCAATAAATCCTGCACTGTTGTTTTTCCACTAATACAACTCCTGGAACAATCAAATATATTGACCAACACACACACACACACACACACATACACACCACAGATAATTCTGGACATGTGTATTGGTTGAGGTTTCTACAATCAGTCCGATATGCAACATTATCTGGTCACATACTGGCTCCGCGCTATGGACTCCAACACACACACACACACACACACACACACACACACACACACACACACTTAAAGAGAAACAGTGATGTACAGATCAAGAACACACTGCGTCTGCTGGTCTAGGCCCATTGATCATGGTTCGGTGCCACAGAGTTTTGATCCAATGCTGATAAGAAACACACACACACACACACACACACACACACACACACACACACACACAGACACACTGACTCCAGCCGCAGCTGTAGTTGCATTTTTTAATCCTTTATATTCAATAGCATTATTCTTTTTGCAATGTGACGCCAAACTCCATTCAAAAATCTATGAATTTAGTGCTTCCTTGTCTTGTTCAAAGTGTTCTTTCCCGGAGCTAACTGTAGATAGAAAGAGATGGAGAAAGGGAAGAGGGTTCTGGGGGTTATGTTCGTTAAGGAGCCTGATAAGATACAAGATTTTATTTTGTTTTGTTTCATTTAACCTTTATTTTAGCAGGAATACTCCCGTTGAGATTCAGAAACTCTTTTAGAGGGAGTCCTGGCAGAGACAGCAGCATGAAGAGTTTCACTATCAGTGCCAGTAACAGTCAAACAGTCTCTAATCCTGTTTCTTCCATGCTAATTAACTAATCTAGTCCTAAAATGACGCTGTAGCTCAAATGTAAAAGCTGTTCCTGTTGAACATGGGGCAGTATGTTGGTTTCTTTGGCCTGGTAGTGTAGTTTCACTATGGTTCTGGGTAGTCTTCTCCTTGAAGATTTGAAGAAGATGAAGATGTTTCACTGCTTCTTAAGTTTTGGTTTGTGTTTAAGGTTGGACAGGTTGTAGGTCTGTTTACAAAATGGTGCTCCCACAATAACTTGGACTTAAACACCACAAACACCAAGGAGGTAATTGTGGATTTCAGAAGATCCAAGCACACCAAGCCCTCTGCCCTCTACATTCACGGGGAGAAGGTAGAGGGAGTGGAGAGCTTCAAGTTTCTCTGTGTGCACCTCTCCGCTGACCTCACCTGGACCAAACACATCTCCCATCAGGTGGGGGAGGCCCAACATAGGCTTTACTTCCTCAGGAAGCTCAGGCACGCTCACCTCCCACAACACCTGCTGACCAACTTGTGTCGGCCAGCAATAGAGAGCCTCCTGACCTACTGCTGCACAATGTGGTTCTCCAGCTGCACAGAGGAGAACAGGAAGGACCTGCAGCATGTCATCGGGACAACACTACCCCCTCTCAGAGACATATATACTGGCCGACTCCAAAAGAGGACCCCACTCACCCTGGACATCACCTGTTCTCCCCCCTGCCCTCTGGAAAAAGATAAAGGACAATCAGATCCAGAACCAACAGACTGATTTTGTTGTTATTTTATATTTTCCTATTTAAATTTCATATTTTTGTTTGTCTGTGATTTAACTGCCATATTGAGAGGTGCTGAACTGTGTTTAGTCATTGACAACAATGACAATAAAGATCTATTCTATTCTCCCTCCATTGGGATCAATGTGCTAGTTGTGGATGATTAGCTCCACCTATGTGTGGAGAATTGTTTCTAATTGTCTATGCACACGCTGAGGAAGGGCGCTGTCCGAAAAGTCTGTTGTGTGGCAATAAACTTCAAATTGGAGTGCTGTCCTACTACCTTTCAAATCGTTCTCACTCCCAACTGGTAAAATCCTGAAGCTT
>NC_135878.1:16499860-16504860 GCF_031162955.1 Sander vitreus | reverse complement strand
CATGTGTTTGTGTGTTGTGTTCAGTCAGAATTACAACACAGTCTGTGAGACTACCAGACTGTGCGGAACATTGAAGTTTAAGTGCAACTAAGGGAAAAACTGAAAGAAACTTTAATCCAAAAAGGTTAGTTGTGTCTTCTCCAATGAACTTTCTACCTGCGATCAGTCACCAGCAGGGCTTCTCTGTGTCTGTTTCCCAACACACACACTAAATAGAAGGCCCATACTGCTACTTTTCTATTGGCTGACTAAATGCCTTATCCAGCTGACAGACTGCATGTGAGTGGTCGATGAAGCTATCAGTCAGTCGCCATCTTGTCTTCTACCCTCTCCCAATTGTGTCATTGTCATACAGAAAGATGACTAAAATATCCGTTCAGTAAAGCTCTGGACCCATGTTTGCTGACTCCGTCTTTAAGATGACGGATCTGTAGAGTTAGAGTTATAGATCCGCTTTGGCTAAGGCTTCCTCTGATAGGTCTAATTATAGAGGGTCACCACGGCGATACGATAGCCAGGAAGTATCATCTCGCCCGACCCAAGACGGCCACGGTTTCAGCTTCTGATTACATCTCACTCAGCACTGCTCCAAACCCAAACTGTTACATCTGTTTCACATTCTTTCATTCGAACTATTTAGTTTAGATCAAGTTCTACTTTAGTTTTACTGGATGTTATTTGATTTGATTTCCCAAAAAAAGCTCCAGGTGTGGGTTGTTTTTTGTCATTTGACGACAGTAAGTAGTAAGTGCAGTCTGTTTGGGAATATGCACCACTTTTTCAATGACGGTGTTTTCTGTCTTCTTTCCAGAGTTGGACATGGCGGCTCGTTTGGAAACTTTCTGTGGTTTTAGGAAAACAGTTGAGTTAGAAATGTGTTTTTGAAGACATTTTCTGTGAGATATAATCTGCAGCTGCTGTCTTCATTGTAGACAGTCATTTTGAAAGAAAGTCAGGGGATTTCCAGAGACGTAGTCCAGTAAAAATATTTTTCACTTTTATTCTCAAAATATTCTGACTTTTATACTCAAAGATGTTCAGGGGTTTTCCAGAGGCGGAGAGTCGAGCTGGACACCCCTGATATATTCCGGGATTCAACTTCATACAAAATACAGAGCTGGAAACTCGACGCCCCTTTTCTCTCGCTGTGACACAGTAACTCCCAGAATGCATTGACCGGCTGCTTAGAAAAGCATCAAAAACACTGACAAAAACAGCTTAAAAAAGGGTCAAAAAAGCATCAGAAACATGGAAACGAGCAAGTGTGTGTGTGTGTGTGTGTGTGTGTGTGTGTGTGTGTGTCAGCCTTTTTTGTTAGACAACAATACACTTAAAGTCCCAGTCGGTCTGAGGAGAGAGAGGAGACGCTGCTCTACTTTAATGTCACTGTAAAGAGATCAAGACTGTGCACACAGACACACACACACACACACACACACACACACACACACACACACAGTGTAGGGATGAAGAAAATCAAAGTGAAGGACAGAGAGTCCTCCAGTCTGCAAACATCTTTACACAATTAGAGTTTACAGTAAGCCTTTATCAAAGAAATACTGGAAATCTTATTTCTAGACTTTTTCCATCACTGACACAGAAAACATATCATCTATTATTACATCTAAAGGTTGATCATGTGGCTCAGAGCTCTCTCAGCGTCACTAATTCTTCTCCTGTTAAATATTGGTGTCAGCACAGCCTGTTGGAGGCAGAGCAGCTCAGTCTTTCTTTGACATTTTGGTTGTTTTTTTCAATGTTATTTTCACGTTTTTAAAGCTTCATTCGGAGTTTCTGTGTTGGCCTTTTTTTCTACGTTTTTAAATCTTTAACCACATTTTTTTTACTGCTTTATCAACGTTAGTAAGTTGGCGGTTGGTCCATCTCGGCCAATGTTCGGAACGCTAACTGGTAACAGACGCAAATCAGTGCACTATGGTCCGAGTCACAGCGGGCAAAACTGGAAAAACAACTTCTTTCAGGGTTAGTATTTTTCTTTGTTTTCTTGGCCCACTAGGGTTGAACTGGATTGCCATTCCTTTACCTTTCCTTTTCTTCAAACCAAGTGTGTGTCCTGGAGATAAACACAGAAGAGGAGACGAGTAGGTAGCAGGGAAAGTTTAAAAGGATTTTATGACCAAAAGATGAACGTACAGTCCTAGTATGAGTCTAAAACACAGGGAACAGGAACACTCAAAAACAGGCAGAACTTGTTGACAGCAAATACAACAGACTGAATCAAGAAGGTAAGGAGGGTCGAAATGAGAGACAGGTGACATGATGAACAGGTGAAACACATCAGGGACAAAAACACATGAATCTGAGTAGTTAAGCATTAAAAATGTTGAAAAAACTACATCAGAACATTTGAAAAAAGGGTGAAGACCCCCAATCCATTCCAGAGGAACAGTGTACTTTGATTTTAGGGGAATAGAAAGGTTCAGCGTCCCTGAGTGTGTGTTGGCAATTCCTCCTTCACACTGTGGCACAAGACATTAAAAACTGAACTTCTTGACACTTTTTTCAAAATTTTTGCAGCTTTTTTTCTAGGTCTGTTATTTTTATCCTAGTTTTTGATGCTTTCATGATATGTGTGTTTTTGGGAGGCAGGCTGTTCTTAGGGTTAGGGTTATCTATGATCTGTAACGTTCCAGTTATTGGGGTTGTTTAAGGGAAAGGGCTCTGCAGGGAGCAGAGGAACATAATATCAGTTTCTGCTGGAGGGAAACCGGAGCAGAAATCTTTCAGAGACAGAGAGGGTCCACATAGATCTCTGAACACTCAAACGCTCGGCGCTCAGTTTGTTTTCCAGCCGATCCCCGGAGACCTTTACAGTCTGAGAGTTACAACATGTCCGCTTCTGAACACACAAACTCCTGTTCAGGAGGAACATGCAAGGCTTTAATTAAAGCGTGTGTGTGTGTGTGTGTGTGTGTGTGTGTGTGTACACACACGCTTTAAAAATAATGTGTGTGTACACACACACACACACACACACACACACCAATCCTTACCAGTCCTTTGGCTGTGTAGAAATGTTTAAGTATCAGTTTTTTTGTCCATTGTTTCCACATATATAGTTTTTAAAGTTGTTTTCATCATTTTGGTCACTTGTTTCTTTTTTATTTTTACATTTTTAACCCTTGTCAAAGTTTTGGTGCTATTTTTGATGTTTTGATGATTCCGCAAATTTAGAATTCCTCCCAATGTTTATTTTTTTTCAACATCCTCCTCCTCATCTCCCCAGCTGCTGTTTCGGCTGAATATGAATCTTTATGAACATTCTAAAAAATATCAGTGTAAGCTGCTGTTTTGGCATCCGGCTGCTGTTGTTTGTTTGTGTTTTTGCCGAGTCGTTCCGCTGGGCCGCCTCTCCTCCGGCGTGTCACGGCCAAACGTCTAACGGGGAGCTAACGGGAGGCCTCGCGGGTGTGTGTGTGTGTGTGTGTGTGTGTGTGTGTGTGTGTGTGTTTGTAGTCTTGGGTTTTGTCAGCATTTAATTTGTGCACACGTGTGTGTTGGATGCAGGTTCCCCAGGGTCAGACTGAAAGCTTTAATGCAGGTAAACACACACACACACACACACACACACACACACACACACACGCTGTCTGCAAAGCAGCCGGCTGAAACCAAACCAAACGCTGTGACTCTGATGCGAGACTGAAGGTAATTAGAGTCCAGTGTTTCCTTTAGTGATACGGACACGTCAGCGAGTCGTCCAAACTTTGCTCCCTGTCCTCATAAAGAACTCTTCCTCCGTCTTTTCAGCACTTGTATTTGCACACAATTATTCCCCTTGCAGCTCTCAGAGCAAGGTGAAGCCCCAGGCAAGATTTCAGCTGCTTTTGTCCCATTTTTCCAACATTTGTCCCATTTACTGAACACACACACACACAAGAAAGGAGGGCGGTAACGAGGGACAGGTGACATGAGGGTAATCAGGTGCAAACTGCAGCTGAAACACATGAAGGTAATTAAAGAAGCTGGACCACACATCCTCAACATGTCAGACACTGACTACGTTTACATGCACATGATATTCCTGTTTTTGCCCTCATTCCTAAAAACAGACGATATTCCTCTAAGCTGTTTCCATGGCTAATGGAAGAGAATATTCCACTAATATTCCCGTTTCCATGCAGCCGTGTTTAACAGGATGTTTCCAGATTGTTGGAGCATTTGAACACAGCATCCCTGTTTCATTCCTACAACCAGCGTCTAGCTCATATCCAAAAACCTGTTGATATCCTAGTCTTTGATCATGTTTAAAAGTAGCTGTGTTTTTCCTTCATATCGGGTCTGCAGCCTGCAAACTGTTGGCTGGTTGGTTTGTGTACAGTAACCATAGCAACGCACAGAGCTGACCATACGCCGTAAACTGGACATAAACTGGGCGTAAACTGGGCCGTAAACTGGGCGTAAACTGGGCGTAAACTGGGCCGTAAACTGGGCCGTAAACTGGGCGTAAACTGGGCCATAAACTGGCCGTAAACTGGCCGTTAACTGGCCGTAAACTGCAGTAAAAACCTTGATTAATATATATATATATATATATATTCTGAATGCGCTGTATACATGTCCGAAAAATGGCTCTAAAACCTAAAATAATGACTGCTATGTGAAGCATGCTTAAAGTTGAACTAACTGATGCTTTTATCTGGCTGGATGGAGGGATGTAATTGGGTATCATCTGCATAATAGGGAACGTTTTCCTAATTAAGTATTAATATGACTACATCATTTTCTGTGTTATGATATAATTAACAAGCTTTTACATGTTCAGAGGACAAAGAAACACGTTTATGACACATGCTTTAAGGCCATTTCACATTGTACGTGGCATGCGCTGTGCTCGCCACTAGGTTGTCCTATTCCCAACTATATTTGTTGTGCTTGCCGCCGGGCTCAACGCAAATTTACGTCATACATGCGCCAATATTTGAATGCACGTCATGTCTGCGTCCGGTGTTTACATCAGACGTGCAGTACATGCGACA
>NC_135878.1:16489860-16494860 GCF_031162955.1 Sander vitreus | reverse complement strand
AAAATAGGAATATTACTATAAAAATATGAAAAAGATAGGCTGCTATTGAAATACTACAACAAATAAAAGCATTTAAGAATTAAAAAGCTGGACAGTTGTCAAATGCGTCTAAAACAGAGCCCAAAACTGAGACAAATGATGGGCTGCTGTTAAATACTTTAACAAATGAAACGGTTTAAAGAATCATAAAGCTACAACATTTTGTGCTAAAGTTTACTGCGTGGCCGGAAGAAAAGCTAAACCATGTTGCAGACTCACCTGCATGTGTCGTTGAGTTTCTGAGTGGGAGTGAGCCATGAGAGTGAGCAGTTTCTGAGTGAGCCTCGTCTTGTTAAGAAGCTGCAGCTAACCTAACCTCTGGACTTTAATCCCAGTTTAGAAGCATCTAATCTTTATGGCCGAGTCCGAGTGGAGACGGGAACACAGATAGAGATACGACAGGAACGTGTTGTAAAAGCAAAGAGATATCCTGCAGCTTTATGTCTACACTCTATTGTCCAGGTGTGGCCTTGATGTAGGGCAAGAGAATATAAAAGCTACAACACAAATACAAACACTACAACACAAACACCTTCTACGGGAACCATCACCTTATCGTGGTGGAGAGGTTTGTGTGTCCCTATGAAGGGTTGTGTTGTCTGGAGCTTGGTGCTCCAGAGGCCTGTACTATGAATCCAGATCAACATGTCCTAGATGTATTTCAGTTACCAGAGGCCTGTACTATGAATCCAGATCAACATGTCCTAGATGTATTTCAGTTACCAGAGGCCTGTACTATGAATCCAGATCAACATGTCCTAGATGTATTTCAGTTACCAGAGGCCTGTACTATGAATCCAGATCAACATGTTCTAGATGTATTTCAGTTACCAGAGGCCTGTACTATGAATCCAGATCAACATGTCCTAGATGTATTTCAGTTACCAGAGGCCTGTACTATGAATCCAGATCAACATGTCCTAGATGTATTACAGTTACCAGAGGCCTGTACTATGAATCCAGATCAACATGTCCTAGATGTATTACAGTTACCAGAGGCCTGTACTATGAATCCAGATCAACATGTCCTAGATGTATTACAGTTACCGGTGGCCTGTACTATGAATCCAGATCAACATGTCCTGGATGTATTACAGTTACCAGAGGCCCGTACTATGAATCCAGATCAACATGTCCTAGATGTATTACAGTTACCAGAGGCCTGTACTATGAATCCAGATCAACATGTCCTAGATGTATTTCAGTTACCAGAGGCCTGTACTATGAATCCAGATCAACATGTTCTAGATGTATTTCAGTTACCAGAGGCCTGTACTATGAATCCAGATCAACATGTCCTAGATGTATTACAGTTACCAGAGGCCTGTACTATGAATCCAGATCAACATGTCCTAGATGTATTACAGTTACCGGTGGCCTGTACTATGACTCCAGATCAACATGTCCTAGATGTATTACAGTTACCGGTGGCCTGTACTATGACTCCAGATCAACATGTCCTGGATGTATTTCAGTTCCCCGGCTTCACCTAACCTAATAACCACGGTCCTGCATAACCCATGTCACGACGGTGGTTAACAATTAGTTCAATCAACCATCAGGGTTTCCCAATCTAGTGGCGCGCGCGTTCACATAAAAGAGGCGGGGTTTGCACAGCGTGACCAATTGCAAACATCTACCAGAGCCGCATATTTTACATAAGAAGAGCAAACTATAATACTACATAAAGAAGAACACAGACACGGTTTTACAGGCAAAATGCAATACAGTCGTTGCTTCCTAAAACAGGAAGGAAAGCTGGCAAAAAAATAGTCGACACTGTAAACGTGTAAATCACAACGCTTATTAATATCACTTCCCCATCAGTCAGGACCAAGATCTGACCATAATCACACTTGTCCTTTCCATAAACTGTCGTTGCTTTAGCATTTTATTTCAGTTGCAACCCTGGCAGTGGGAAGCAATCGTGAGAGCAAATAAAATATATAATAACATAAACATAACGGCACCGTCAGACACCGCCTACCAAGTGCCTGGATGTCCCAGGTTTCTCCCTAAAAGGAAGTTACACTAAATGCTTGCTCTTGGGGGAATTACTGGAATAGTTGTGTCTTTGTAAATTATAGAGGGTGGTCTAGACCTACTATCTGCAAAGTGTCTTAAGATAACTCGTTATGATTTGATACTATAAATAAAATTGAATTCAAACCAATGTGTCGCCTTGGCAACACACGGCTCAAGTAGCCAACAAAAAGCCTATACGTAATTCCCTCCGCTGTATATCTTTCATAAAAATACCCATCAGGGAATGTTAACGGGGTTGTCGCTCTCTAAATGTTTCAACTTGTCTGTCTGTCTGTCTCTCTCTCTGTCTCTCTCTCTCTGTCGCTGTTATCAATCGAGTATTGATTGGTTGGTAGGCAGTGCTTTTACACCGGTTAATCTCTAATCTCCAACATAACCATAATACTCCCAAGCAGGTTAGGTGTGCAGCATATGTTACCACGGCGATTGAACCCGGTAACAAGTGATCCACCTTCGTAGTACAGAAAACCCTGGGTTGAACCTGAAGTTAGCTCGTTAACGCCAAATCTTGCTTCGTAGTACAGGCCTCAGGTAGGGTCTCAGGTGAGGGACCAGACAAAGAATGGTTCAAAACCCCTATGATTCATCGAGAAAGAGGTAGTTACCCTGCTCTAACCCTAACCCTGTATTCACTTTGCTTTATTGGCATGGCAAAATCAATACATCTGTGTTGTCAAAGCATAAGAACAAACATACGTATAAACAACAACAAGGAGTAAATACATCAGATATATTAATACACTTGAACAGGATAATTATGATATCAATGCAGATAATAAACAAATTATGTGCATATCCTTCAAAGGGTACATTGAAACAATAATATTTAAAAAAAATAATATATAAAAAGAATAAAAAAAATATAATAAAAATGATATTGCGGCAGGAGAACACTCTCTCTCTCTCTCTCTCTCTCTCTCTCTCTCTCAATATGAATGATGTTGTATATGATATTGTTTTGTAAAACATTTTGGATGGAAAGTAGTGTGTGTGTATGAGCCAAACACACACAGTGAAGTCTCCCTCTCTCTGCATTAACCATATAACTGAAGCCACAACCATTATGTGGTCTGTGGGTTGCTCTCTCTTTCTTCACCTCCCCATTTCTCTTCCTTCTTCTCTCTCTCTCTCTCTCTCTCTCTCTCTCTCTCTCTCTCTCTCTCTCTCTCTCTCGGTTTTGTCAGGACACGGCAAATTGTGGTCTGAGGGAATTGTGGGAGGAAGAGGCAGAGAAATAAACACCACATCCCGGTGAGGCTAATGTCAAACCTGCCTCATTATCAGCACCGAGCCTCTTCCATCTCACACCACAGATCACATCAGGGCTGCAGACAAACATTTAACTTGTCACACAACTAAATGTTAACTTTGCACACAATGCATCTCTACACAACGTATAATGAGATGAGCAGAGCACATTGTAGCCGCCAGGAGCCTCTGCAGGACGTAGATAACAACAACACAAGAGTTTATTATTATAGATTATAAAAGGAATAAGGTCAAACCTTTTCCCAACAGATTTGGCCCATGTGGAGACACATTTCAAGTTATAAAAACAAAGTACAGGGTCGGGGTGGATGCTTGGCTCCTAAAACACAGGCCTTTTATCCCCCAGGAAGATATGGAGAAGACTTTCACCCAGGAAACGGGTGTTCATTTTGGGTGAAAGTCTTGTGTTTTCTCCTTAACTTCTCCAGGACATGAACACCTGTTTCCTGGTGAAAGTCTTGTGTTTTCTCCTTAACTTCTCCAGGACATGAACACCTGTTTCCTGGGTGAAAGTGTTGTGTTTTCTCCTTAACTTCTCCAGGACATGAACACCTGTTTCCTGGGTGAAAGTCTTATGTTTTCTCCTTAACTTCTTCAGGACATGAACACCTGTTTCCTGGGTGAAAGTCTTGTGTTTTCTCCTTAACTTCTTCAGGACATGAACACCTGTTTCCTGGTGAAAGTCTTGTGTTTTCTCCTTAACTTCTTCAGGACATGAACACCTGTTTCCTGGTGAAAGTCTTGTGTTTTCTCCTTAACTTCTTCAGGACATGAACACCTGTTTCCTGGGTGAATGTCTTGTGTTTTCTCCTTAACTTCTTCAGGACATGAACACCTGTTTCCTGGGTGAAAGTCTTGTGTTTTCTCCTTATCTTCTTCAGGACATGAACACCTGTTTCCTGGGTGAAATTCTTGTGTTTTCTCCTTAACTTCTCCAGGACATGAACACCTGTTTCCTGGTGAAAGTCTTGTGTTTTCTCCTTATCTTCTTCAGGACATGAACACCTGTTTCCTGGTGAAAGTCTTGTGTTTTCTCCTTAACTTCTTCAGGACATGAACACCTATTTTCTGGTGAAAGTCTTGTGTTTTCTCCTTAACTTCTTCAGGACATGAACACCTGTTTCCTGGTGAAAGTCTTGTGTTTTCTCCTTAACGTCTTCAGGACATGAACACCTGTTTCCTGGGTGAAAGTCTTGTGTTTTACACGCTTCTCCTGCCTTTTTATCGGAGTTTGTGGAGAAGCTGTGTCAGCATTTGGTCCTGGGGTAAAGACTTAATTGGGTTTGGAACAAAACAAGCAAAAAAAGACAGAGGGAGGGAGGGATGGGGGGAGGAGGCAATGGGTAGATGGATGTGAAAACAAGTGAGCGGACTGACAGTCGGGGCAGCCATTGATCGTCCTCTCTGCATCGCTCCATGCATCGGCAGAAGACAGATAGTGTTGAGGTGGCCGGTATTGGATTTATGAGTTAATGGCCTTGCCAGGATGAGACAGATGGAGAAATGAAGAAGAGGAGAAAGACAGAGGGAGGGCAAGAGGGAGAGAGATTATCTGTGGGGAGGGAGAGAGGACAAAGACGTGAGGATGGACTCAACAGAAAAGTTGCAGTTCATGCCGCTTTTTTCCACGTTTCTATCGTCTTTTT
>NC_135878.1:16459860-16484860 GCF_031162955.1 Sander vitreus | reverse complement strand
CACATACACTTCCAAACACAAATGCAACTAACTCTGACCCAGCCATCCATTTGGTCATTCCGTGACCTTTTCATAGCCCCTTTCACACAAAAGCACTGCATAACGTTGATATAGGGCGGGTAATGTCGGATTAAAAATTGGATGTTACAACTATAAGGTTTTCCCCAGATGATGTACAGATCTTTAAGCATTCTGTTATCTAATATCTCGAAAAATAGTTCATATAGCTGCTGTAATGCCCCCATGTTAACGCCTGGCTCCGCCCCGGGTCAATCCAAATGCTTTTATTTCCCAACACAGCCATAACATCATTCATGTTAAGCCACACACACACACACACACACACACACACACACACACACACACACACACACACAAACAAACAAACAAATACATTTAATCATAGCTGGCATTCACACGCAAATACCTAAAACGAAAAACAAAGCAAAAACCTGAACCAAACTTTATCTTATTCTCTCTCTCCGTCATTCTCACACACACACTAACAAAGCCTATTGTTTTAATCATAGCCTGTGTTCACACAGAAATACACAAACTGCCATGCTCTTGTAAAAACCTAACGTGATTTTATTCTCTTATTCTCTCCGTCACTCACTCACTCTCTCTCTCTCTCACACACACACACACACACACACACACACACACACACACACACACACAGTCAGGTCGTGCCCTTCTCGTGTTTCCTTTGACACATGGTAATAGATTCCGCTGTAGCTCTACGCCTCGGCTAAGTGGCCTCACCTTTCACTGAAAACAAATCACTCTCTTTCTCTCGTTCTCTGCCGCTCACACACACGCATGCACACACGCGCACACACACAGTCTTTTCCTCTCTTTCCATTTTCTCATTCCCTTGTTTCTCTCCTTTTCATCTCCGTCTCTGACCTTCCTCTCTCTCTCTCCCAGGGGTGCTCTCCTCTTCCTCTCCGTCACTCAGCTACCCATCCTTTATTTACCATCCTCAACTCTTTTTTCTCACTTTCTCTCTCTTTCTTTTTAACCCCAGAGTCTTTGAAATGAGTCATCTGTGATTGTGTAGGTTACTAAAATGATTGTTCATGTCTCCTTCTCTCTGAGTTAGCTTGGATGTATTTACAGTGTGTGTTTAGCTTCTGCTTGAGTATGTTGTTGCCCAGTAACAGCAGACTGCATCGTCTCTGTGTGCTTCCAAGAAAGTTCTCCCCAAGAAACCAAGACGCTTCTCTGCATTGTTGAGACTGAGACACAGTCGGAGACTAGATCTCCGTGGTAACGAGGGACAGGTGATGAAGATGAACAGGTGAGACACATCAAGGACTCATCAGCCAATCACAGACAGCTACGCACTTCTCTAACATCAGCCAACCACAGATGGGACACAAAGACAAAGGTAGACACATAAACATCAAGCTATAAAATATATAAAACACAAAGATATAACACATCAAGATATAAAAGATATAAAACACAAAGATATAACACATCAAGATATAAAAGATATAAAACATCAAGACATAAACATCAAGCTATAAAATATATAAAACACAAAGATATAACACATCAAGATATAAAAGACATAAAACACAAAGATATAACACATCAAGATATAAAAGATACAAAACATCAAGACATAAACATCAATATATTAAAGATATAAAACAAAGATTTTAAACAAAGTTATAAAATGTAGAGTTTTAATGTTTTTTGGAGCATTTCTTTTTACGATTTTTCACTCTTATGTTTTTTGGAGAATTTCTGAATGCTTTTAGATGCTTTTATTGTTGCTTTTTGAGGCTTTCGACGACTGCAACGTCTCCGAGTCCAACATCCCCGAGTCCAACGTCCCCGAGGCAATCACAAAGACAAGTCCCCGACTGCAACGTCCCCGAGTCCAACGTCCCCGAGGCAATCACAAAGACAAGTCCCCGACTGCAACGTCCCCGAGTCCAACGTCCCGGCGTCACAAAGACAAGTCCCCGACTGCAATGTCCCCGAGTCCAACGTCCCCGAGGCGATCACAAAGACAAGTCCCCGACTGCAACGTCCCCGAGTCCAACGTCCCCGAGGCAATCACAAAGACAAGTCCCCGACTGCAACGTCCCCGAGTCCAACGTCCCCGAGTCCAATGTCCCCGATGGAGATCCCAAAGACAAGTCCCCGACTCCAACTTCCGAGTCCCAACGTCCCCGAGGAGATCACAAAGACAAGTCCCCGAGTCCAACGTCCCCGAGGAGATCACAAAGACAAGTCAACAAACTGAGCTGTTAAAGTGGGCTCTAATAATGCACAGATTAATAATAATAGATTTACACTCTAATAATGCACAGATTAATAATAGATTTACACTCTAATAATGCACAGAATACATTACACTCTAATAATGCACAGAATAATAATAATAATAATAATAGATTTACAGTCAAATATTTGATTCATGTGACTAAAAAAGCCATTTCTTTTCAATACGAGGTTTTCCAAAAGAGTAAAGAGAGAAAAATACAAAACCCTTTTAGATGTTTCTCATTGCTCTGTAATGATATTAATAATACCATAAACTAATAATGATATTAATAATATAATATACTGATTATCGTTATTCAGTCTTGTACAAAAAGCCAATAAGTAAATCAAAGACTAGATCATTGATTATATTATTGATATATATATATATATCAATGTTTTTATATTGTTGTTTTATTCTTTCAGGAAATCACAATAAACTAGATCCATTTATCTGAACTACTTGTCAAAATAATTCATAATTTCTGGTGTTTTTGAACTTCAAAATATATAAGTTCATCTGAATGAGCTTTACTGACTATGAAATTGTTTATGTTTCATAAACAGAACACAAGCAGTCTCAAGCATCTTCAAGCTTTTTTTGACATTTATTGAAAGCAACAGAGAGATTATTGAAGAACTCAAATCATCTTAACCCTCGTCTTGTCAACAGGAACTTTTTTGAAATGTTTTGTCACTTTTTTTGTTCACAGTCAGTAACCCTAATTTATATGACATTATACCTCATTTAGGAGATGAAAAAAACAGAACTTATGAATTATGTTGACTAATATTTAAGATCAAAAGATGTTGACTGGATCACAGTTTATGTCAAAGTTTAGACACAACGTTTTGAAACTTTTTTCAAATGCTATAAAGTTGAATAAAACACCCAAAAGTCAATGGAAGTAATAATTCATTTAACTTGCGAAGAACGTATCCATATAACATACATGCATGCATCCTTGTTATTTTTGGGCAATTTAGTTTAACGCAACCCATATTTCTGACATAAAAAAACTTTTAAAATGGGTCAAATTTGCCCCGAAGAATTTAGGGTTAAGGGTTAAGATGGCTGCATCTTTAGAGGAACACTGCCCTCTGCTGGAGAAACAGCTTGTTCTACACACACGTCACAATCAGAAAGATTGATTGCCAGCTAAGTAGCACTTTTTTTAGGAATACATAAAGACTATAATATAACAAACAATAAATACAGAAACAAATAACCCACATACATATAACGTTTTAGCATTAGGAAGGAAAAAGGATCAATGTAATGTGCAGGGGACAGGATGTAGGGTTAAGTTCACTGCTGTTGGAAAATAGAAGGAAGTGGGAATGATTTCAGGAATCCCTCTAGTTATCAATCAATCTATCAAGAGGAAATATTCTTCAAGATATTTGATAACAGAATGCCCCAAAATCTGAACATTGTTTGGGAAAAACATGTCACTTTTTCAAAAACTTTCTTCTATATTTTTTGTCACTTTTCCCGCGTTTTTGTCACTTTTTTTAGACATTTAAGTCACTTTTTGTGTGCATCTCTGCATCTGCTCTGAGGAAACCTTTAGGCCATGTGATATCACACGCAGGTGTGCTGCTGCTGAAAGATACCATGTATCTGGCTCACAGGTGATAGGAGCTTTAGGAATACAAATGTGTGTACGTTTTTGTGTTGAGGAACATGACATGCGTTGAGGAAATGGTTTTGGAAGATGTTGTCCCTGTCGAGTTATCATGTCTAAAATGTAACTTAATGGAGGGATACTTGGTTTAATTAAGACTTGGTTGGTCGAGTGGGAGGGGCTTAACAGATATAAGCCTCAGGGTGGCTACAATCCACACAGGTGAGGGATTTTTGGCTTTAACAATTATTTCCTTCTGTTTATTTTGCTGCGGGTGTCCAAGTTTACTATTTTTAACTATTTTTGTAAATAAAAGAACCTTATACTTTTTGCAACTTAAGCCATTGTGTTATCTTATTTTCTTTCAGTCGGATTACCCAACACTTTCTTTAACAGTTGTGAACTCTCCAGACTTTCTGCTTTCTGTCCCCAGAGTCAGAGCTAAACAGGGGGAGGAGAAGCAGTGGCAGCAAAAACTGTCCTGTCCTGTTAATAGTGTCCTGAGGAGTGTCCCGGGACAGTCAGGCACTGTCCTGTGGCTCCCATGACTGATCCGGGACAGTCAAACACTGTCCTGTGACTCCCACACACTGTCCTGTGACTCCCATGACTGTCCAGGACAGTCATGGGAGTCACAGTTTTTGTCAGTAGTCTTGGTTTCTCTCAACGTTTTTATGTTTGCTTTTCTTTGAATTTTTTTTCACTTAGCTCTCACTTCTTGGACCTTTGTCATTTTTTTGTTGTCAGTTTCTTTTAGAGTTTTGTCCTTTTCATAAGCGTTTTTTCTCTCTCTCTTTAAAGTTTTGCTCTCTTTTTTGTTGTTTTTGGTGCTTCTTTCACCCCACCCCCCCCTTAAAAAAAAAGAAGACAAAATGTCTGTGTCTCAGAATCATATTTATTTGCAGGTAACTGTGGCAGATGTATACAATAAAAAACTAAGCAGATAAACACTTCACTGTGCCAAGCTGTCCAGGACATGCAAATGTTTCCATGGATACAAAAATAGACAGGTTATATAAAGACTGCAACAATAAGGTCACATGACACGCGGCTACAATCTTGACCACGCAGACGCTGAATTAAACGCAAAGAAGAGACGAAAAAGTCTGAAAAAAACTTCAAAGAAAGCAACAAAAAAGTCTGAAAAGCTTTAACAGTTGGAAAAGGGGCTATTTTGCTTTTTTGATGCTCTTTGAAGACATTTTTGTCTCTTTTTTTCAAGGTTTTGTCACTTCTTTTAGAGGTCTCCGTTTCTTTTCTGTTGTTTCTAATGACCCTTGAACCATTTTTAACAACTTTGCCGAGCTGTCGGTGTCTGAAGAGAATCGTTCTCTACTTCTGGTGACTGTAATTTAAGTTCTTTAAGTTAATCTTATTTCCATGTATGTAGAAACCCTTTAACACCCGATCAAAAACCATTTACAATCGTGAAAACAATCAGAAAAGTCAGAAATAGTTGGAAAAAAACTAACTAAATGTTAGAAAAAAAGGACACAAAAGCGACAAAAAGTCGGAAAAAGTGCCCAAAAAGCAAAGAAAGCATGAATGAAAGATGTCAGTCTGAAACGAGATTTCAAATAAAACTAACTGGACCTTTGATTAAAAAACAACAGAATCTAAACTATCTCAAACACTTTGCAAATCACAACAGAAAATACTGACAAGAAACACATTGGTGGCACATTCTTCTACAACTAAAACGTTTCATCGTTTTCAACATTTCATCGTTTCAACATTTCATCGTTTCAACATTTCAGCGTTTTCAACATTTCATCGTTTCAACATTTCATCGTTTTCAATATTTCATCGTTTCAATATTTCATCGTTTCAACATTTCAGCGTTTTCAACATTTCAGCGTTTGAGCGCTACAGTCACAGTTACACCAAACATGAGCAGCAAAGTTCAAGTCAATCACAGGAACAAGTTACACACACGATAGTGAACTAAACAAAAAAAAACATGCACATCTCATTACATCTGCTGCCAACAACCACGAAACATTTGGCGTAGTATTTATTCACATCAAATAACAACAAGAATAAATACTATTTTAGGAGTTATACAGGAAGGAACTCAATCATCTGTGCTGAGGATAAAAAGATGAGAAGGTTTATTCCAGTTCTGTGATCCGGATGTGTACGAATAAAGATGAGGGAGGAATACTGGTTCCATCTTTGGACAAAAGGTGAATATGCCGATAACCTGAGAACACAAAACATCTTAATTTTTTTTTTTTTAAAGATTTTTTTTTGGGGCTTTTCCCTTTATACATAAGCCGCTTTCCGACCGGAGGGATTTTTGCAGTTCCTAGAACATAAAATTCCTAGAACCCTTTTTTTCTCGTGTTCCGACTGGACCAATTTGGGGATTATTAAGTCCCTCTGGCCGCAGTTCCTGTAACTCTTTCAGCTCCTACTTCAGGACAGGGTCTTTTCCCTTTTCAGCATATGAACCTAGGTCAACGAGGGTCAGGTTTCTGGTACAGACAGACCAACAACGGGACAATTTGAATCAATTTTTCATCACTAATTTCACTTCTGACAACGTTTTAGGCGAGAAATGAACTGTTTAGATTTCGAATATAGGCAGTCTTGCGAAAATTGATGTCGAATTGACAATTTGCTTCAAAGTTTTCGGAGTTGAGAAGCTCCATGAAGTGAGGCGACAGCCAGCAGGCGACAGCCAGCAGGCGCCTGCCCCGGCTTCTAGCTCGTCACTGGGCCAATCTTGCTCAGAGACCTCGCTGTGAGCTGGAGGTCTCTCAGACCGCTCTCGTAAATAACAGGCTTTTATTTCACCGTTGACGGTTCGTTTCTTTAAATATCACAACACATGTCCATCATAAGATTAACGGGAACCTGTGGTTAACTGTCTTTTCGAAGTTAAACTCCACAAGCGTGTCCTGTGGCTGGCCGGCCGTCACACACACACACAGTCTCACACACACACACACACACACACACACACACACACGTCCACAGTGCGGCAGGCAGAGGCGGGGGAGAGAGAGATACCCGTTTCTCTTTGGGAGACTTGTTTAAATTATGACAAATATGCTATATACTTTCTATAATATATCATTAGATTTAGTATTTAGTTCTTTTTTTTGGTGTATTTCTTTTCTGATTTTAATGCTATAAAGACTATTGCCGTGCTTGCATCACTCCCTTACCCCTCCTACCAGTCCCTATGGCCACTTGGCCAGTGAGAATGCAATTGGAAAAAACGGTTTTGGGGGAGAGTAGTTAGTAGATCTGTTCAGAAGTGGACTTTTCCTATAACTACGTTCCTGGAACTACTTGGTCGGAAAGCGGCTAGAGAGACAGTGGATAGGGGGAGAGAGATCTAACCCTAACCTGCCCCAAAACATCTTCATTTAGACTTAGACCTAGACTTCTCTTTATTGATCCTTTTTCATTTATACAAGATAAACAACGCTACAGCGCACACACTCACATATAAAAGTGGAGCCGGCTCCTATCTTCAAACTAGTTTAATCAATCGATGTATACGTCATTTGAAATCACTTAAGGTACAGAAAGCTGCAGTAGAGTTAGGCTACATACAAACTGCTATGTTCGGTTTAAAAGACGGAACTCTTCGCCTGGCGTCAGCCCTGAAAACTTTAACGTTTGGAAACAGTTTGGGTTTGAAAACTGCGGAGTTGTTTTGTAGTCCGGACGGCCACAAACTGACTATAGGCTACCTAGTTTTACATTTTGGATATTTAGGGACAGTTTGAGTTAATAAATGGTTATATGTCTTAGCAGTAGCTTTACTATGAATGGTAGAAGTTGTAGAAGAACAGATATAGTTCTTAACAGTAACTGTACTATGTGTGTAGAAGAACAGATATAGTTCTTAGCAGTAACTGTACTATAGGGGCTTTCCGACCAGAGGGATTTTTGCAGTTCTTAGAACTAAACGTTCCTAGAACACTTTTTTCGTCGTGTTCCGACAGGAAACATTTGGGGATTTTTAAGTTCTTCTGGCCTCAGTAGCGTACTTTTTTAGCTCCTACTCCAGAGCAGGGTCTTTTCCCTTTTCCTAGGTGGACTTCATTGGTCAAACTTATAAGTCCCGCCCACTGCCAACTCGGAAACTTGCAGACAGAGCAACAACGGGCCATTTTTAACAGTTTTCACCATCTTATTCATCACTAATTTCACTTCTGACAACGTTTTAGGCGAGAAATGAACTGTTTAGATTTCGAATATAGGCAGTCTTGCGAAAATTGATGTCGAATTGACAATTTGCTTCAAAGTTTTCGGAGTTGAGAAGCTCCATGAAGTGAGGCGACAGCCAGCAGGCGCCTGCCCCGGGTTCTAGCTCTCGTAAATAACAGGCTTTTATTTCGCCGTTGACGGTTCGTTTCTTTAAATATCACAACACATGTCCATCATAAGATTAACGGGAACCTGTGGTTAACTGTCTTTTCGGAGTTAAACTCCACAAGTGTGTCCTGCGGCTCACCGGCAAAGACCATTGTAGTGCTTGCATCACTCCCTTACCCCTCCTACCAGTCCCTATGGCCACTTGGCCAGTGGGAAGGCAAACGGAAAAAAAGATTTTGGGGGAGAGCAGTTCTTCTTCTTATAGTTCTTAGCAGTAACTGTACTATGTGTGTAGAAGCTGTAGAAGTAAACCCTACCTTGCTGCATGCAGCGGAGCGGCAGCGCGAACTGACCCACAAAGTCATTTTTCGACGTCTTGTCGTAGTCTTCGACCACAAAGCGCACCATGGCGAGCTCAGGAGCGTGCACGGTGAAGCGCAGAGTGTCGTACCACACCGGGTTAAACCCTGCAAACAGGACATGCCGTTATCAAGCCAAATCTTATTATTCATTTATACATTACACCTACAGCTGGAAATGACAACAGAAATACTAACGTTTTTAGCAAAGAAACGACCCTTTTTGAAAAAGAAAGTTGGAATATTTTGAAAGAAACTTTAATTTTTGAAAAGAGTAGTAGTTAGTCTGAACATTTTAATATCGTTAGAAGTCTCCCTTCCCTTTTCCTTTATTATTCTTTTAAACTTTACAGTTGCGGCTGGAAATTACAACAAAAAGAAACAAGTTTCTAACTTTTTTTTAAAAGTTGAAATAAAAAAATAATAAAATAATAAATAAAAAAAACTTATTAATGAACGTATTAATTAATAAAAAAGTATAAATTTCTATATTAAAAAGTTGGAATATTTTGAGAAAAATGTTAAAAATGAGGATTTGAGGAAAGTTTGCAGATTTCATAAGTCTTTCCAACTTTCTTTCTTCCCATATATATATATATATATATATATATATATATATATATATATATATATATATATATATATATATATATATATATACATACACACACACACACACACACACACACACACACACACACACACACACACAGTACACATACCGTTGTTGTCTATGTATCTGGTCTCCTGTCTGTTCTGGTCCAGAGGAACCCCGTGGATCTCCACTCGGACCAGCGGGTCCACGATCGAGTCCTCTTTAATGTTGACTTTGGGAAGCTGCTGACCACTGATCACCTGAAACACACACACACACACAGAGAGAGACACACACACACACACACACACACACACACACACACACACAGACACACACACACACACACACACACACACACACAGAGACACACACACACACACACACAGAGAGACACACACACACACACACACACACACAATGTTTTTAAAAAATGTCAAAAAAGCGGCATCAACGTTGACAGCAGGGCTGGTTGAGTTCTTGTTGTAAATAAAGCGTCATGAGTTGATAAAGGGAACCTTCCTGTCTGTACCTGGATGGTGAGGGCGACCGGTTGGTAGCCGTCCCGTTTGTGGGGAGTCTCAGGGTCGAATGTTTTCTCGGCATCTCTCATGAAGCTGGGCTTCAGGACGTAGCCACAGCCGCCGTTCTGCCTGAACATCCCGTCGTTCAGATCCATCCCCTCGCCCGCCGTCTGGAAGTTCAGCGCAACTGGAACCAAAGAAACACGACTTTACTCACAAAAATGACAAAAACACTGAGAAAAACATTTTAAAAAGAACAAGATGTACTTCTCTGACTCATGAGTCAAAGATTCCCAAAACACTTCATAGAGACACTTTGAGGGAATGAAAATGATTCTAAATTGTCAAATACGTCAAAGGAAATGACACAAATTGACAAATATTTCAAAATAAAATGTCAAAAACTGTGATAAAAGCGACAATAACGTTTTTAAAAAGGGTCAAAAGGAAAACCGATTCTAAGTTGTCAAATACATCGAAGAAAGCGACCAATACGTTGCAAGACAACGAAAAAAAGTCTGAACATTTGAACTTTGTCCTATTTTTTCCTTTAAACATTACACTTACAGGCTGGAAATGAAGAAGAAACAAGTTCGCTGCAAAAAAGCTGTAAATAGCTGGAAAACAACACAACAGAAATGCTAATAGGGATAAAGCCTTAAAGTCGTTGAATCACCAATTTGGCAGCCGGCGTTCCACATTTCCTGAGGGTTGAAGTTGGAGGAGTCGGTCCGGAAGCCGCTGGGATAAACCCGGGTTAGCTGCCGGCAGTTATGGTGCACAAACTCGGCGCCTGAAATGCAGAAAACACCACCACACCAAGTTTAGAGACTGAAAGGCTTCATACGGTATGAAGGGTCCGTCAAAAAAACAGAAGGAGAATGAGTAAAAGACACAAACACTTTGGAAAAATTAGCCAAAACCTTTGAAAAAGGCGACAAAATTGACAAAAACGTCAGAAAACACCAAATAAAAGTTGAAAAAGGCATCCAAAAAAGCCACAACATTTTGAAAGAAACGCAAAAGACTTAGGAAGTGACGCAAACGTCAGAAAACATCACAAGTTTAGTGACAGAAACGTTGGAAAAAAGCATAAAAAACTTCAAAACAAATACTCGAAGATCACAACAAAAGCGCCTAAAACATTGTAAAAACTGCCTAAACTGTTGTAAAAAGCACCTTAAACATTGTAAAAAGCACCTTCAATGTTGTAAAAAAGCTTTGTAATAGCTGCCAGCAACTCACCAGTGTCTCGCAGGTGTCTGCGGGCCTTGGACTCGGTGAAAGACGCCACCTCGTAGAACTTGGAGTGGATGTGCGAGTGTTTGAAGTTGCTGAAGTGGACGCTTTTGCAGTAGACGACGCAGTCGGACAACTCCTTGGACAGACGCTGCTTCGACTTCTGGGGAAACAAGAAGACATGAGAAATAAATTTAGGTTTCTGACTATGAGGGGATTCAAACACAATGTTGTTCAGGTATGAAACCAGCAGACGTACACACAGACAAAGTCTGGAACAATCCTTCAAGTTGTAACTTGGCGGGCTTTTCCCACAGCCTCATTTAGTTCAGTTGAATGTCACTGACAGGATCTGGCCCTTTATTAGAGTCACATGATAGGGTAAACCCCTGTCACAGATGGACGCACCGGGCACATGGAAACCTTTAGACAACCCCCTCTTGAACTGGGTAAGTCGATACTCAGCCACACTGCCAGGGAAGCTACCAGGACTGTACCAGAGGTGTGGCACTGAAACCTGCAGCATACACGATGTCTGATCCTGATCTGACTTCTCCAGACATTTGTGTCATTTTATCAAAGCCCCTGGCTGGGTATCACCGCTGTTTTCCCAAATTGATTCTGATTGGACATGAAAGAGATTCTACTATTGTTCAAGGTTCCCTCTAACCTGCTGCATTTTAGAAGTATCAATGTCTAAATTAGGATGACATTTCATTCAGATCTCTGGAGGTGACAGAGGAAGCCCTTTCAAATTGGCCTTGCCCGTTTTTTCCACTCCAAAATAAAAGCTTAACTTTGGAGCGTTTTTCGCAGGAAAGTCGTCTGCGGGTCTCCTTTTGAATGCACGCTGCCTGAACCTGCTTCCCCATGAAAGCCGATCTGACTGCTCCCCTCTCCCCTCCCCTTCACCCGTCTTCCAGACAGAAAGACACCTACACCATCAGCGGGGCGGCGGCGGACTCATATCTCGCCACACGCCTCACCTCTGATGACCGTGTTGACACCAGTCCCAGTGTGGCGTTTCACTTCTCACATGCTTATCAATAAACATGACTGATCAACAAACATGACTCTAAGTGCCCAATGAACACAGCAAACTAAATCCTCTAAAGTAGAGCTGGGTACATAGTCAGAGCAGGATGTTGTAAACATAAGGGGCGGAGCAGTGTTGTAAATTGAGCCTTAATTCACCCATTTATATGTGGAGATATGCTGGTTCTATACACGCTAAAAGTAGTGATTATTTACATGGAGTCTGGTGGGTTTGGTGATGGTGATTTCGGAGCTGGTTCATGTTAAACTAAAAGGATCTTACTCTTTAACTAAAAGGTCTATCTCTGTAGGGATCCATCCCATAATGTTGTCAGACACTTAGAATAATAATCTGAGTCTGTCAGCAGCAACAACAGAACTTTTAGTGGACGCTGACTGATGCAAAGGACTTCCTGTAACTACCAGCTGCAATTGATGTAATCAAAAGGAGTGCCTTCATTTTGGGTTAATCAGTGTTGCATCATCAGCCTAGAAAGGATCCTGGTTCTATATCTGGACGGCTCATCAGACTGTGTTTAATATATAATAGTATAATAATAATCTGGGTGTGAACAAACTGACCTACCTTCACCCTGCGACAGACAAGTCTAAAATCAAATACATCAGAAATGGTGCCACGTTTTGCAAAGTTTAGACACCTTTCTTTACATAACAATTACCATTGAAAAAGGTGACAAAAAAGTGGATAATGTTGACAATGTCAATGTTTTTTTGTTACGTTAACAGACATTAACAAAGCTGGCCTACCTTCTTCCCCCTGTGGCGGACGCTTTGGCGGTGGACGTTATCTTCTTCCATCTCAGCCTCGTCGTCATCGCTCACCTCTCCTGTCTGAGAGTCATCTGCCGTGCCGCTGAAACTCTCCTCCAGACCGCCGAGTTTCTTCGCCTTCAGCAGAATCTTCCCCTTCAGATCCTGACAGAAAGTTTACACAACACAGACTTTAGGTTCCCATCTTCTGTTTTTACATTTTTAGTCACCCACTCCAAACCAACCTACCTTTAGCTTCCTCTATATATAGGGTGTGTTTTCAGTAAAGTGTCCTGAGATTATTCCTGTTGTGATTTGACACTATAAATTAAATTCAATTGAAAAAGTATGGGCACTTCAGATGCACAGGTATTCCCGTTTGTCACATTTTCTGGTCAGCCTGCACACTGTAAGCCTTTTGGGCCAAGATTACCCTTGCTTTGTTCTTGGGGCATGTGTTAGCATGTTAGCTTATGTTATCATTTTAGCAAAACACTGGGGAATACCTCTTGACACTAAGATATGTTAGCATGTGTTAGAATTTTTCCAAAAAACTGACATGAACCCAGACATTTGGCAGAATGTCACGTGAGTCATAAATGGAAAGTGTTCTTTTTCTAAGCGTATGGCCAGCGAGATAGAGTGGGTTATGGTTAGACAGCAGACTGCTCACCTCCGGAGACGGCAGGCCGACGGCGGCTTTGCCGTCCAATGTGCTTTTCAGCAGTTTGTTTCCGAGGATTTGGTTGAGGTGTCGGGCCATGACTCTCTGCTGCTCAACACTGCAGTGGTTCTCCATGGATAGGATGACGGGGTACTCTGATACCTGCAGCACGGACGGAGGCAGATTGTACTTTAACTTTAAGAAAAAAGGGTGAAAAACATTGAAAAAGCAACAAAACGCTGTTATGTAAACCAAAAAAATATAAACGCCGGGAAAAGCAACGGAAATAAACAAAGTCGAAAAAAGGAGGCAGAGAGAAAGACAGATGGACTGAGAGAGGGAGGGAACAAGGGAGGGAGGGGAGGAGTGAGGGAGCAAGGGAGGGAAGGAGTGAGGGAGCGAGTGAGGTAGTGAGAGAGGAAATATGGGAGGGAGAGAAGGAGCGAGGGAAGGAGGGAGTGAGGTTGCAAGGGAGGGAGGGAGGGAGGGAAGGAGCAAGGGAGCGAAGGAGGTAGTGAGAGAAGAAACAAGGGAGGTAGTGAGAGAAGAAGCGAGGGAGGGAGGGAGCAAGGGAGTTTGTAACTGAACACAGAGTATTATCGAAAGGAAAGCT
Source organism: Sander vitreus (assembly GCF_031162955.1). Classification (NCBI taxonomy): domain Eukaryota; kingdom Metazoa; phylum Chordata; class Actinopteri; order Perciformes; family Percidae; genus Sander; species Sander vitreus. Next base: position 16,470,814 of record NC_135878.1, on the reverse strand, counting down.
AATACGCTTCAGCCAGACACCTGTGGGATGAGAAACACCAGGGGTCACCAGGCCACAATATTATTATAAATTATTAATATTCATTCTCAACAGGCTCTGTGATGCATGTGAACCTTTGGCACTCTGTGGCAATCAGCCGACTGTAAAGTCAGATCAGCTATTAATATTATAATGTTGCACAGTCCACTCATATATTACTGTACCTTGAAGGCGTAGTTTCCCACCGCGGTGACCACGTCCTTGAAGAGGATCCTGGAGGTGAACGTGTGTCCGTGATACACGATTGGTTCTCCATTAGCGCCGTCCCAGCAGTCCACTTCCACACAGCGACAGCCCCGACTCAGAGCCCTGGGGAATACCAACATCTTAGGAACAAAGGCGCAGTATTTCAATAACAAAAGTTGGACTATCTCAGAAGAAAAGTTTAAATATTAGGAGAGAAAAAATGTCAGATTTCTTTGGGCAACCGTCAGAATATTTGAGGGGGAAAGTCACAATATTTAAAAACAAATGTTGGAATATTTTGAGAAAGAAAGTCGGAGTAAGTGAGAAGAGGAGTTAAAAGAAGTCTCCATGAAAATAATTTATAATTTTATCATCGTAAAACACACTTCATTCAAAGTGGACAGAAACTAAATAAAACAATAAAAGCCGTCTTAGTTCATCTTTCCACTGTTCCAACAATCACCACTCTGGTTTGGTTGAAATAAACCCTTAATTCACCCATTTACATGTGGAAATATGCTGGCTCTATACACGCTAAAAGTCCTGATTATTTACATGGAGTCTGGTGGAAATATGCTGGCTCTATACACGCTAAAAGTACTGATTATTTACATGGAGTCTGGTGTAGTTTGATGATGGTGATTTCGGGGCTGTTTCATGTTAAACTAAAAGGATCTTACTCTTTAACTAAAAAGGTTTCTCTCTGTAGAGATCCATCCCATAATGTTATCAGACACTGAGAATAATAATCTAAGTCTGTCAGCAGTAACAACGGGACTTTTAGTGGACGCTAACTGATGCTGAACATTAGTCCTGTAGGGTTACATTACAGCCCAGTCTGTGGCTGCCGGTAACAGCATTTTCAATCAATACTGGACCAATTTCTAAGATGTTCGTTCTCATCAGTCACCTAGACACAACACATGGGAACTAGAGTTAAAACAGGTTTTGCCAGGTTGAAAAAAAAAAAGAAAAACAAAGTTACCCTTTAATTAATTACGTAAAACTAATGAATGGAGGAAGATTAATGCAGGGCAACATCAGCGTAAAGCTCATCCCCCCTGAAAGGCTCAACGGAGCATAGTAGAGAACACATTAACTAAGGGATTTGTGCTGATGGAAGTCCTAAAATATTTATTAAATGGTTAACAATTTGGAAATAGTGAAGTGCTCCGGGATTTGTGCTTAACTAGTTCTCGTGTAATCAATTCAAGCCTTGTATTATGATTTTGATGCAGATTTATGTTCATGTGTATGGATATATAGACAACAGACCTTACACTGAAAAACACCACCATAAGTGGTTTGTTCCTGCATATTTCTGACCTATATTTAGGTTTCTAGTGCCGGCGACCCTCGAGTGGCCGTAGTAGTTCTGACGGGAGCAAAGCACGAAGTAAGGTGAGGAAGTAGAAGAGTGCCAAATGTATCCCTCCACCCTGCAGAGTTAGTTACCTGATGTATCCATCCGCCCTGAAGAGAAAGTTACTTGATGTATCCCTCCACCCTAGAGTTAGTTACCTGATGTATCCCTCCGCCCTGCAGAGTTAGTTAACTGATGTATCCCTCCACCCTGCAGAGTTAGTTACCTGATGTATCCCTCCACCCTGCAGAGTTAGTTACCTGATGTATCCCTCCACCCTGCAGAGTAGTTACCTGATGTATCCCTTCGCCCTGCAGAGTTAGTTACCTGATGTATCCCTTCGCCCTGCAGAGTTAGAGTAACGTAAGAGTTAGTTACCTGATGTATCCCTCCACCCTGCAGAGTTAGTTACCTGATGTATCCCTCCGCCCTGCAGAGTTAGTTACCTGATGTATCCCTCCACCCTGCAGAGTTAGTTACCTGATGTATCCCTCCGCCCTGCAGAATTAGTTACCTGATGTATCACTTCGCCCTGCAGAGTTAGAGTAACGTAAGAGTTAGTTACCTGATGTATCCCTCCAACCTGCAGTTAGTTACCTGATGTATCCCTCTGCCCTGCAGTGTTAGTTACCTGATGTATCCCTCCACCCTGCAAAGTTAGTTACCTGATGTATCCCTCCAACCTACAGAGTTAGTTACTTGATGTATCCCTCCACACTGCAGAGTTAGTTAACTGATGTATCTCTCCACCCTACAGAGTTAGTTACCTGATGTATCCCTCCACCCTGTGGAGTTAGTTATCTGATGTATCCCACCACCCTACAGAGTTAGAGTTACCTAAGAGTAAGTTACCTGATGTATCCCTCCACCCTACAGAGATAGTTACCTGATGTATCCCTCTGCCCTGCAGAGTTAGTTAACTGATGTATCCCTCCGCCCTGCAGTTTTAGTTGCCTGATGTATCCCTTCGCCCTGCAGAGTTAGAGTAACGTAACAGTTAGTTACCTGATGTATCCCTCCACCCTGCAGAGTTAGTTACCTGATGTATCCCTCCACCCTACAGAGTTAGATACCTGATGTATCCCTCCAGCCTGCAGAGTTAGTTACTTGATGTATCCCTCCACACTGCAGAGTTAGTTACCTGATGTATCCCTCCACCCTGTGGAGTTAGTTATCTGATGTATCCCACCACCCTACAGAGTTAGAGTTACCTAAGAGTAAGTTACCTGATGTATCCCTCCGCCCTGCAGAGTTAGTTACCTGATATATCCCTCCGCCCTGCAGAGTTGGATACCTGATGTATCCCTCCGCAATGCAGAGTTAGTTACCTGATGGATCCCTCCACCCTACAGAGTTAGTTACCTGATGGATCCCTCCACCCTGCAGAGTTAGTTACCTGATGGATCCCTCCACCCTACAGAGTTAGTTACCTGATGTATCCCTACACCCTGCAGAGTTAGTTACCTGATGTAGCCCTCCACCCTACAGAGTTTGTTAGAGTTACCAGCAGAGTTAGTTACCTGATGTATGCCTCCACCTTACAGAGTTAGTTAATTGATGTATCCCACAACCCTACAGAGTTAGAGTTACCTAAGAGTTAGTTACCTGATGTATCCCTCCACCCTGCAGAGTTACTTACCAGATGTATCCCTACATAGTTACCTGATGTATCCCTCCACCATGCAGAGTTAGTTACCTAAGAGTTAGTTACCTGCTGTATCCCTCCGCCCTGCAGAGTTAGTTACCTGATGTATCCCTCCACCCTGCAGAGTTAGTTACCTGATGTATCCCGCCACCCTGCACAGTTACCTGATGTATCCCTACATCCTGCAGAGATAGTTACCTGATGTAGTACTCCACCCTACAGAGTTAGTTACCTGATGTATCCCTCCACCCTACAGCGTTAGAGTTACCTAAGAGTTAGTTACCTTATGTAACCCTCCACCCTGCAGAGTTAGTTACCTGATGTATCCCTCCACATTACAGTTAGTTAGAGTTACCTAAGAGTTAGTTACCTGATGTATCCCTCCACTCTGCAGAGTTGGTTACCTGATGTATCCCTCCAACCTGCAGAATTAGTTACCTGATGTATCACACCACACTGCAGAGTTAGTTACCTAATGTATCCCTCCACCCTGCGGAGTTAGTTATCTGATGTATCCCTCTGCCCTGCAGTGTTAGTTACCTGATGTATCCCTCCACCCTGCAAAGTTAGTTACCTGATGTATCCCTCCACCCTGCAGAGTTAGTTACCTGATGTATCCCTCCACCCTGCAGAGTTAGTTACCTGATGTATCGCTCCACCCTACAGAGTTAGTTACCTGATGTATCCCTCCACCCTGTGGAGTTAGTTATCTAATGTATCCCACCACCGTACAGAGTTAGAGTTACCTAAGAGTAAGTTACCTGATGTATCCCTCCAGCCTGCAGTGTTAGTTACCTGATGTATCCCTCTGCCCTGCAGAGTAAGTTACGTGATGTATCCCTCCACCCTGCAGAGTTAGTTAACTGATGTATCCCTCTGCCCTGCAGAGTTAGAGTAACCTAAGAGTTAGTTACCTGATGTATCCCTCCACCCTGCAGAGTTAGTTACCTGATGTATCCCTCCGCCCTGCAGAGTTAGTTAACTGATGTATCCCTCCACCCTGCATAGTTAGTTACCTGATGTATCCCTCCGCCCTACAGAGTTAGTTACCTGATGTATCCCTCCACGCTACATAGTTACCTGATGTATCCCTCCACCCTGCAGAGTTTGTTAGAGTTACCTGCAGAGTTAGTTACCTGATGTATCCCTCCACCCTACAGAGTTAGTTACCTGATGTATCACTCCACGCTGCAGAGTTAGTTACCTGATGTATCCCTCTACCCTGCAGAGTTAGTTACCTGATGTATCCCTCCACCCTGCAGAGTTAGTTACCTGATGTATCCCTCCACCCTGCAGAGTTAGTTAACTGATGTATCCCTCCGCCCTGCAGTGCTAGTTACCTGATGTATCCCTCCACCCTGCAAAGTTAGTTACCTGATGTATCCCTCCACCCTGCAGTTACCTGATGTATCCCTCTGCCCTGCAGAGTTAGAGTTACCTAAGAGTTAGTTACCTGATGTATCCCTCCACACTGCAGAGTTAGTTACCTGATGTATCCCTCCACACTGCAGACTTAGTTACCTGATGTATCCCTCCACCCTACAGAGTTAGTTACCTGATGTATCCCTCCACCCTGCGGAGTTAGTTATCTGATGAATCCCTCCACCCTACACAGTTAGAGTTACCTAAGAGTTAGTTACCTGATGTATCCCTCCACCCTGCAGTTAGTTACCTGATGTATCACACCACACTGCAGAGTTAGTTACTTGATGTATCCCTCAACACAGTGGAGTTAGTTATCTGATGTATTCCTCCACCCTACACAGTTAGTTACCTGATGTATCCCTCCACCCTGCAGTTAGTTACCTGATGTATCACACCACACTGCAGAGTTAGTTACTTGATGTATCCCTCCACCCTACAGAGATAGTTACCTGATGTATCCCTCAACCCAGTGGAGTTAGTTATCTGATGTATTCCTCCAACCTACAGAGTTAGTTACTTACATGATGTATCCCTCCACCCTGCACAGTTAGTTACCTGATGTATCCCTCCACCCTGCAAAGGTAGTTACCTGATGTATCCCCCCACCCTGCAGTTACGTAATGTATCCCTGCGCCCTGCACAGTTAATTACCTGATGTATCCCTCCGCCCTGCAGAGTTAGAGTAACCTAAGAGTTAGTTACCTGATGTATCCATCCACACTGCAGAGTTAGTTACCTGATGTATCCCTCCACCCTGCAGAGTTAGTTACCTGATGTACCCCTAAACCCTGCAGAGTTAGTTACCTGATGTATCCATCCACACTGCAGAGTTAGTTACATGATGTATCCCTCCACCCTGTGGAGATAGTTATCTGATGTATCCCTCCACCCTACAGTTACTTACCTAAGAGTTAGTGACCTGCAGTATCCCTCCACCCTACAGAGTTAGAGACCTGATGTATCCCTCCACCCTGCAGAGTTAGTTACCTGATGTATCCCTCCACCCTGCAGAGTTAGTTACCTGATGTATCCCTCCACACTGCAGTGTTAGTTACCTGATGTATCCCTCCACCCTACAGAGTTAGTTACCTGATGTATCCCTCCACCCTACAGAGTTAGTTACCTGATGTATCCCATCCACCCTGCAGAGTTAGTTACTTGATGTATCCCTAAACCCTGAAGTTAGTTACCTGATGTATCCCTCCACCCTACAGCGTAGAGTTACCTAAAGTTAGTTATCTGATGTATCCCTCCACTCTGCAGAATTAGTTACCTGATGTATCCCTCCACTCTGCAGAGTTAGTTACCTGATGTATCCCTCCACCCTTCAGAGGTAGTTATCTGATGTATCCCTCTACCCTACAGAGTTAGTTACCTAAGAGTTAGTTACCTGATGTATCCCTCCACCCTGCAGAATTAGTTACCTGATGTATCCCTCCACTCTACAGAGTTAGTTACCTGATGTATCCATCCGCCCTGCAGAGTTAGTTACTTGATGTATGCCTCCACTCTACAGAGTTAGTTACCTGATGTATCCATCCGCCCTGCAGAGTTAGTTACTTGATGTATCCCTAAACCCTACAGAGTTAGTTACCTGATGTATCCCTCCACCCTGCAGAGTTAGTTATCTGATGTATCCCTAAACCCTGAAGTTAGTTACCTGATGTATCCCTCCACCCTGCAGAGTTAGTTATCTGATGTATCCCTCTACCCTACAGAGTTAGTTAGTTACCTAAGAGTTAGTTACCTGATGTATCCCTCCACCCTACACAGTTAGTTACCTAAGAGTTAATTACCTGATGTATCCCTCCACCCTGCAGTTAGTTACCTGATGTATGCCTCCACCCTACAGAGTTAGTTACCTGATGTATCCTTAAACCCTGAAGTTAGTTATCTGATATATCCCTCTAACCAACAGAGTTAGTTACCTAAGAGTTAATTACCTGATGTATCACTCCACCCTGCAGAGTTAGTTGCCTGATGTATCCCTCCACCGTGCAGAGTTAGTTACCTGATGTATCCCTCCACCCTGCAGAGTTAGTTACCTGATGTATCCCTACACCCTGCGGAGTTATTTATCTGATGTATCCCTCCATCCTGCAGAGTTAGTGACCTGATGTATCCCTCCACCCTGCAGTTAGTTACCTGATGTATCCCTCCACACTGCAGAGTTAGTTACCTGATGTATGCCTCCACTCTACAGAGTTAGTTACCTGATGTATCCCTAAACCCTGAGTTAGTTTACCTGATGTATCCCTCTACCCTACAGAGTTAGTTATTTGATGTATCAATCCACCCTACAGTTAGTTACATAAGAGTTAGTTACATGATGTATCCCTCCACCCTGCAGAGTTAGTTACCTGAATTATCCCTCCACCCTGCAGAGTTAGTTACCTGATGTATCCCTCCACCCTGCAGAGTAGTTACCTGATGTATCCCTCCGCCCAGTGGACTTAGTTATCTGATGTATTCCTCCACCCTACAGAGTTAGTGACCCAAGAGTTAGTTACATGATGTATCCCTCCACCCTACAGAGTTAGTTACCTGATGTATCCATCCGCCCTGCAGAGTTAGTTACTTGATGTATGCCTCCACACTACAGAGTTAGTTACCTGATGTATCACTCCACGCTGCAGAGTTATTTACCTGATGTATCCCTCTACCCTACAGAGTTAGTTATTTGATGTATCAATCCACCCTACAGTTAGTTACATAAGAGTTAGTTACCTGATGTATCCCTCCACACTGCAGAGATACGTGATGTATCCCTCCACCCTACAGAGTAAGTTACATGATGTATCCCTCCGCCCTGCAGTGTTAGTTACCTTATGTATCCCTCCACCCTACAGAGTTAGTTACCTGAGAGTTAGTTATCTGATGTATCCCTCCACCCTACAGAGTTAGTTACCTGATGTAGCCCTCCACCCTACAGAGTTAGTTACCTGATGTATCCCTCCACCCTACATAGTTACCTGATGTATCCCTCCACCCTGCAGAGTTAGTTACCTAAGAGTTAGTTACCTGATGTATCCCTCCACTCTGCAGTTAGTTACCTGATGTATCCCTCCACACTGCAGAGTAAGTTACCTGATGTATGCCTCCGCCCTACAGACTTAGTTACCTGATGTATCCCTCCACCCTACAGAGGTAGTTACCTCATGTATCCCTCCACCCTGCAGAGTTAGTTACCTGATGTATCCCTCCACCCTGCAGAGTTAGTTACCTGATGTATCCCTCCACACTGCTCTGTCCACGGAGCTGGTCCTCCATCAGGTAGGTGTTGTGGGAGGAGGAGATGAAGTAGTGGCACAGCGGCTGGCTCATGTCCTGGAAGATTTCCTGCCACCGTGGGTTAAAGATGGAGCCCTCAGAGGAGCCGAGGTACATCAAGAAGCCATCAAATGTCATGGCGTTCAGCAGCTTGGCTGGAAATACAGCGGGGCAGTGTTAGAAAAAGGCAGTCTATAATTTACCAAAGTTTCACAGTTTCTCAAGAAAGTAACAAAAACATCCCAAAGGAATGGTTCATCTGAAAAGGTTCTTGGCGTAACACTAATTTACATGGTTACCAAAACAGTTAACAGGTTAGGATCTGCAAGTTAAGAAGTTTCTATAATATGGCTCCTGCCTGGCACCTAATCTCGCATTGCCAGAACTTCCTCCACAGCACTGCGGAAGAGGGTCTGGCTAGTCCACACAGTTTTGGTGGAACATGTGTACGTTCAAAAGCTGTTTTAGTCGTGCAACAGAAAAGCAACGTTGTGTATATAGACTACCTGTCAACCTTTAATGTTACATTATCAAGTACCAAGAGACTAGGACCCCACAATAGTCTTAAAAACACCAAGATCCCAGCCGACGTACCTGTGTCGGAGGGTTCGTAGCGCTGGATGAGCGTCTTGGTGTGCTGCTGGACATCGTCCCCCTCCAGCTGGCCGTCTCTGAGGAAGTCCTCCAAGTCGCTTTGGGATAACGTCTGGCCGTCCAGCGAGAACTGCTGGAACACCCTCAGCACATCCTCCCGCTGGGTCAACATCTTGTAGAAGAGCACAAACTCGTCGTCCTCCAGCGTCCCCGACTGGGACCTATCAGCCATCTGAGAGAAATAAAAAAGGCTGTAGCTCTATGGGTAGATGCACCAAAACCCAAGAGGTCTAACCCGTAGATTCCACCAGGCAGAAGTTAACTGCACGCCTGCATCGAAACACTTCGGAAAAAGCACCAAAAATGTTTAAAAAAGTGACATATACATCGAAAAACTGCCTCACATCTGGCTGTGGGCCACAAACCCTTTACCCTTTCAGTTCAGGCGGCCTAGCAGTTAGCTCGTAGCATCAAATGTGCGTATGACTATGAAAAGTCCACATTAATGCAAAAAAAAAAGTCCCAAAAAAGGTAGTAAGTAACAAAAAAAGTGGAATTCAACTGCCTTAGTAAAATGGCAGTCTAGAGACAAAAACGGACAGTAGTAATGTAGTATGTATTCAGCTGAAATGCTCTCACAGGAGAAAGTTTTGAACATGAGCATAAGATCTTGCTGAAACACATTAAAGTTAAACATTTAAGGGGGATTTGTTGTGTCTGTAAATTTGAGGGTTACAAACACCGGGGGAATAAAATGATCAGAAAAAGTAACAAAATCATCCAAAAAAGCATAACATGCGTTGAAAAAGGTTCTCACCGTGAAGAGGCACCGAGCGTGGTGCTCGTTCATGTCCACGTTCATCATCTTCAGTAAATCTCGAACTTCCCTGAAGTTCATCCGCCCGTCGTTGTTCTTGTCTGCCTTCCTGAACCAGTCGCCGATCCATCTGGGAACGCTGCGTTAGGAATCAAACACTTTCACTGTTTCTCAGAGGTTCTGGAAGAGACGTGACTGAGAACAAAAGAAACAAAACCACAGAAAAAGCGACTGAAACGTCGAAAATAGCGACTAAACAAGTGTCAAAGAAAGTGTCAGAAAAACGGGACAAAAGCATCGGCAAACAGAAAGTGTCAAAAAACGAACAACGAGACAAGCACTTTTTATTACACTTTTCTTCTACACTTTAACCTAGGCGTTTTTTAACGACTGAGGAAAGGTTTAGTTTTAGTTTGCACCCGTTGAGAGTGAAAATAGAGTTTTAGTTTGCACCCATTGAGTCAAGGATACTGGTCGAGTCTCTCGCGCTGCCCCATGTTCTCCAGGTTCTCCATCAGCTTCCTGATTCCTCGGATCCAGGACTGGGCTTCCTCCGCCGACTCAGCCACCAGGTCCAGGTTGCCCCGGCGACCACGAAACACCAGCGTGAAGCATCTGTCAGCTGGGAACTCATCGGCAATGCTGAGCAGCACCTCAGACTGGTGGCCCTCGCGGATCGCCTCTACGTCGCTCACCGAAACTGGGAACAAACGGACACAGATTAATGAGAGAAAAAGCTCCAACAGGGGCAGGCTACGGTGGTGTTATAAGACCTGAAGCAAGCGTAGGAATTGAGCATTGATATTGATTGCCAAAGCATCAATAAAGCAGCAAAAAAAAACAGCCAAGTGTTCAGGGTCTTTCATGTGTTGTGTTCAGGGTCCTACATGTGTTGTGTTCAGGGTCCTACATGTGTTGTGTTTAGGGTCTTACATGTGTTGTGTTCAGGGTCTTACATGTGTTGTGTTTAGGGTCTTACATGTGGAGTGGGAGTTCCCAGCCTTCTTGGACTTGTACCAGATGGTCATGCAGTCGTCCTGCAGTTTGAAGTAGCGCTGCTTCTTCCAGGTTCGAGACTTTATTTTCCTCATGATTGTCCCCACCAGCATGGACTGCAGGTTGTCGTCCCCCGGAATGCCTGGGGGACAAAAATATCAGAAATAAATCAAAAAGCGCAATAAAATCATCAAAAAAGCTTAGAAAAAATGTGTGAAAAAAATGTGACACGGTCGCAATGAGCCAAAAAAAAAAACATGGAAGAAGTGTCAAAAAGGCTTCGAAAATAAATGCTGGAAAAAAAGTCAAAAAAGCAAGTTTGGATGTGAAATCCAACTGTATGTGTTTTTTGTAACTTCAGAGATTTGGACCAAACTATAACATTAATTCAAAATGTGCTAGTAAACAATAAGCAGACTTACGGAGGCCGCTCCCTGTGGAAGCCATTTGATGTGGTCTCAAACTTCTGTCATCTGAAGAAAAGAAGTTTACAGATCCAAGCCAAAGACACATCATCAGCTAAACTAATGAAAACCAAGGAATATTTTCTAGTATGAGACAGCCAGCATTCACAAAGTTTACTGCATCCGTTACCAGACTTTAACTAACATTCAACACC
>NC_135878.1:16407360-16454860 GCF_031162955.1 Sander vitreus | reverse complement strand
TTTTGGCTGAAGCTTCTCTTGGTATTTTGAGATGTGTCGTGGTGGCTCTGGTACCGGAACAATCCTGTGTTAAACACAAATATAAAACAAATACAGTATTATGCCGTTTGTCTACAGATGCAGACGCATAATGGTCCAGTTGATATGTAAGCATGGAATTTGGTACATCACAATGTTCAGGGCCCCCTGATCATTTTTAGAAATGGCACAACCAAATGATGTATTTATACGAGTTCAAGAATGGACTGGCTTGCCTGTAAAAGAGTCCACAGTGGTCTTGAGTAGCTTGGGTGCCTCCATCCCCAGTCTGTTGGAGATATTTGGTTTCACCTCAAGTGCTTGTCGCCAACAGAGGTATAAATAAAGTCAGGTTAGCCTTGAGAAAGCTGTGAAGCTGCTCGTCTCTGTCCAACACACGGCATATGGCTGATCCTCTGTCAGCTTTACACTGAGGGTCATGTTTGTGTGTTGACACCAACCTACTCCAAATGGCTTAATTGTTCCCAATTTGTACTGGTTTTATTTACCTCCAGAAAAAAAAAAAAATGAAAAATAAAAAAAATCACGTGATTTTGTGTCATTTCAAATGCTGTGCCATGTGCACAGTGGCTTCAGAAAATAATCAAATATTTAAGATGGACTTTTTTTCTTCTTTTTTTTAAAAACATACACACAACAAAGCAGAATCACACTTTTATAATCATTTTGCTAATGTACCTTTGGTTTCTTTATCACCACTGGCATCCACTGAAACAGAGAAATAATGCTATTACTGGTTTTATTTGATTATTTGTGAAAATGCATAGTAACACTTGAATTATCATTGATAAATTAATAAACAGCAATAGCACTTCTACAAAGGATGTACTATTACAATTACATTTACTGACATGCAAATACTCCTCACAGTCAGTCAACCCATTACATACAGTATATGTCACTGTGAAGCAGTCTTTCTGCCTGGAAATACAGAATAAACAGTGTGACTGACCTTCTGGTCCTGAGCTGGTGTCTGGCAGACTCTGGACCCTCTTAGTCACCTCCAGAGTCCAGGTCCAGACTCTGGACCACATCATTCACGTTGATGTTAAAACCCTCTTAGTCACCTCCAGAGCTCCGTAAAGGTGAAAGGTTTCCACCATCAAATCCACTGTGTCCTGCCTTTCTGCATTCTCTGACTGAATCATGATGCTGGACTGAGCAGAGTGCTGAGAGATGATTCAGCAGCTGTAACCATGGTTACAACACGAGGCAGAGAAACCACAGGTGAGCTGTAGTTCTGCTATCAGTCCACTAGATGGAGCACATGACCACTGAGTCAATGAATAAATCCAGTCAGTACAGAAGACAGGTTGTCATGTCAACTGGTGCCATCATGTTTTTAATCACAATCACAATTTAAACTTTTAAATACACAGACTATTTTACATGCTTTTATCTCATCACGCCTGGATTATTGCAACAGGCTTTTTACTTGTTTGAATCAGAAATCTGACTACCTGCTCTCTGACAGTCGTCTCTTCCTCACAGCTTTAAATCCAAACCCAGTGACGAGTATGACGTCAGAGCACACAGACGCTCTGAGCTGGAAGTGCTGCCAAATCACCAACTATCTTTATGCATACATACATACATACATACATACATACAATAACTTAGGAAGCATTCATAACTCACACATATTTAATCATGCACGACAGGAGAGTTATGCTGCAGATCAATGCAGTAAACTCTACATGAGGAAAATGTGAAAACCTTGACGCTGCATTCATGTCATGTGGGAATAACCAACGTCAGGATCTCTTTGATGCTCTTGTACAGACTTTTATTGTTTTTGCAGCTGAGCGTCTCACAAACACAAAGTTATGACACATTTCAAAATAAACTCCAGCACCATTTTACCTAAAAACTACAATCACAACATTACACCTTACATTATTTTCTACATTTCAAAACTAATATTTCCTTCAGTTCTGTCTCGTATTATTTCATCAGCAGGAAAACACGATCTGCAGAAATACACACATTTTCAGCTGTATTTTCCCCATATTTTTAACAGAATTTCCCCCAGATTTTAGCAGAATCTTCTCCATATTTTCCGCAGATTTTGAACTAATTAAAGAATTCATCCTCGAATCATCTGAAGGCTAAACACAACCGTGTTCTCTTCTACCAAGTTCATACCTCCGCTCTTCCCCTGGGATGTGAACGCAGCGTGGGTCTCTAACTTTTCTCTGTCGATATGAAATGTTTGGTGTCCGAGACGCCGCTGCTGCCAGAGCGTTTCCCCCTCTCCGTCCGTCACCATGAAATACCTCCACTCCCTGGCGGCGCTGCTCACTGATCCTCTCCGAAGTCCGGCCGCCGCGTCTGGACGATCCGCGGCCGCAAGGGGCGAGGCTGCTCATCGGGGTCGCTGTCGTCAGGGGCAGAGGCGCCGCCGCGCTCGTCCTCGCAGACGTGGACGACGACGCTCGGCGTGGTGGGTGTGGCCATCTGCAGCTCGTACTGTTCCCCTAAACAGTACACACAAGGAGAGAAGAAGTTCAGGTTCAAAGACTTTCAAAGCTACTTTTGTTTTTATCGGTTTACAAGGGTTCATTAAGAAGAAATAAAACGAAGATGAACTAAGACAAAAAGCTGGACATCCGGGCGTAAAATGAGGGACGTCAGGCAGAGCAATGGCGTAAATGAAAGGTTGTGGATACAGACCATTTGGCGTGTGATTGGCCGCGTGCTGTACCTTTGAGCTCTGGTTGGTCATCGGCGTGTTACGTACCTGGCCCGAGCTTGGAGATGGCACACAGCAGGTCGTAGTTGATGACGGGCATGGCGTCGTTGGACTGCTCCCAGCCAACGGGCGGCGATGCCGGCGGAGAGATCAGAAACTGTTTATCTGGTTTAGGAGGCATCAGCCGAGGACTCCCGATGTGCACCGACTGCACAAGTTCAGACACACAGTGGCTTACTTTTCTAACAACATATTTATAGGATTATATTAATATCTGCTGATGAAATAATGTAATATGGAGGACTATGTGGCTCTGAAGTGTTTATGGCGACGTTAGAACACTCATTTCCAGATGTTCTCCCAGACAGTACCTGGGCGAAGTACAGTCTCATCTCTTTGCCGTTGAAGTCCGTCTTGTGGAGGCGGAGTCTGGCCTCGGCCGCCGCCAGAGCGTCGCTGAAACTGATCCGTGCCCGCCGGAACGACTTGAAGTACTGGAACTGCACCGCTGGGTCAAAGGACCGGAACAAGGACTCAAAACCAGCCTGCAGACACAGAGAGAGAGAGAGAGAGAGAGAAATAAAGAGTTGCCATGGTTTCCGAACTGTTTGGCAACAAAATGACAAGCTCTTTATACATTTACTGTGCTTTCATGGTGAAATGTTCAATTTACAATTTCTACTCCTGACACGAAGAACATAAAACAGAGAGGATATTTTTGAGACCAAGACCGATAAAATCTGTTTATTATTTCCTCAAATATGAACACAAAGAAGACAACTGACAGCACCAACGGAACGCTAACGTTGGCTAGCTTGTAATGGTAACGTTAACATTACGACCGAACACTAATCAACGTTACAAGGACCAACCGGTAACGTTGACTACAGGAAATAAAACCTACCGTCGGTCCGAGTGAATGGATGCCGCTCTGCTATTAGCCATCTAACGTTGCCGGTAAAAGATTCAGATCTGCCGCTTTTGCCACCGGACACTGACGGATACGAGATCCAGTATCCGGACCATGTGACTTCCCACAAAGATAGGAAGTCCTTCAAAACAAAAGCCCTCCAGGATTCACCTGAGAGGATCATTGCAGATTTTACCATGAAGGGAAACTGTAGGATCAAAAGCAACCTGCTTTTCTTCACACATCATCCTCCTGCCTGGCATGCAGCCTTTTGTGAAATCTTCACCCATGTTAAAAAGAATGAAATCAGCAAAAGAAAGACAAATTACAGTCTGCGAGGAAGACCTCTCCCACCCTGACCATCAACATCTATCACAATGGCATGATCCAGGGATCAGAAAATAGCCTGGATAATTTTTACGAACACTTCCAGTCAATGAAAAGCGTAGCAGAAAAGAAGAAAGGAAACCGACAACAGCAAGAGACCCCAGAGAGACCAGCCGTCCCCAGCAGCAGTCATGTGACCCAATCTCTCCACCAGTGTGAAGGTACTGAGAGAGGGACTCTCCATCCTGGAGAGGGAGTTTGTGGACTTCAAAGAAAAGACCTTGACCTGCCTTCACAACAACAGTGAGAAACAACATCCAGTAGTGAGTGAGCCAAGCAGTATGGTCCTACAACAGAAGGCTGAAATCCATGAGCTGTACCAGGCCATGAAGGAGCTGGAGGAAGACAACCAGGCCCTGAGGTTAGCCCTGTGCAGAGTGATGGAGGATCTCACCCGAACACTCCACCACCCAGAGCAACCAGCTGCAGACTCTACAAGCTCTACAGGCTGAGGTCCACGCCCTGAGCGAAGAGCTGAGAGATCATCGCCCCCCTCCAATCAACCCTACACCCACCGCTTCCCTGCCCCTGAACCCTCCTATTCTATCGGAACCCACTACACCCCACCCAACCCCCACCACTTACTCGCCCCCAAAACCCCGTCAAACACACATACTGACTACAGACACTGACACACACACTGACCACAGTACTGATAAACCCAATCTCACACACACACACACACACCGCACACACTTCTCAGATCATATTAATGTGCGACTCAAACGGGAAATACATTGACTTAAAACGCCTCTTCCCAGGCCGAGAAGCAGTGAAACTCTGGAGCCCCACCACGAAGAAGGCTAGTGAGCAGCTATCCAAACAGAGGTACCAAGATGTGGAGCACATTTTGATCCACACAGGGACCAACGACCTGACCGCAAGGATCAGCGACTTACCAACAGCACTGTTGCAGGTGGCAAGGAAAGCGAGAGAGAAATACCCCAGAGCAAGAGTAACTATATCATCTTTACTTCCAAGGAGTGACACACCCCAACACACAATTAACACAATCAACGCTGAGATTATAAAGAAATGCACACAACTGCAGAACATCCATGTAGCCCTCCACAGAAACATACTTCAGCAGCACTTATGTGACCACATCCACCTCAGTGAGAGAGCGGTGGGGCTATTTGCAAAGAGCCTCAAAGACACAGCCCTAGGCCGAGGCACATCCACACCTGACCGCAGAAGAAACTCCACTCAATCAGGAAACTCTCTTCACCCACGCAGACGTCACCCTACCCAGCAGATGTACCCTCAGCAGCCCCCCTACACAAAACAACCACAACAACAGTACAACCAAACAAACCAAGAAATGTACCTGCCACAGCCCCCCTCCCAGAGAGACTTGTCTACCTAACAAAGTCACAGCCCACCATCCACCGAGGGAGCTACCTACCTACATGCCTCAGCCCCCCCAGCCAGAGAGAGAGCTACGCCATAGCTGCCAGAGCACCAATACCACCATCTGCCCACTGGAATCCAAACCAGATAAGAGACCTAGTCACCTTGCTGTGCTCAAAACTGTTAAATTAACATGGGCTTTCAACATTATTAGACACCAAACCTATACATGGATACAAAAACATAATAATAGGTACATAGCAATTATAGTACTTAATATCGTTGGAGTTGGATTTTTTTTTTTTAATTGTATATTTCTATGTGAAACACAGATCCTGTATCTAGACAAATGTCATTCTCAATTAGTAGTTGGAATATCCAGGGTTTGTACTCCACAACGTTTGGGGATAAAACTACAGATCCTGAATTTGTAAAAAGTGTAAATTTAGATATCATCATTCTACATGAATCCATTCATATTTACTATCTAATTGTCCTCATAATTACATAGAATTTTCTGTAAAAAAAATAAAATGTTAAAAATGGAAGAGATTCAGGAGGAACATTAATTTGGCATAAAGCACAATATAAAATGATATCTCACCAGTGAAAAAAGGAAAAACTCACCTCTGGATAAAAATCAACAGAGGTATAGTTAATAGCACCAGAGATATATATTTATGTGCAATCTATATCCTACCTTCAAACTCCCCCTATTACACTGAGGAGATTTTTCAAGAACTTCAAAAGGAGATAATTAATTTCCAGTCATTGGGTCACATCTTAATATGTGGAGATCTCAATGCAAGAACTAGAAAAGAGAAAGACTACATCGAAGTAGATGGAAACAAACACATATTCGGCCAAATCTCCCCAGTCCCAGCTCACGCAATACCACAAAGACAAAGTTTTGACAATATTATAAACAAAAACGGAAAACAAGTTCTCCAGATATGCAAAAGCCTGGGCTTGTACTTAGTTAATGGAAGGACCCGTGGTGACTCTCTGGGTAGAATGACCTATTCCTCTGTGTTAGGTAACAGTGTGGTGGATTGTACGATAACCGATATCAACCCAGAGGATATCAATGAATTTGTAGTTTTACCACAACTTCCCTTTTCAGATCACTGCCAAACAACACTTTATTTAAATAACTCTACAAAGTATAGCACTGTACAAGAATCAGAAACCAGCAAAATGTATGACCTCTATCAAAAATATCCATCCATCCATCTTCATCCGCTTATCCGGGATCGGGTCGCGGGGGTAGCAGCTCCAGCAGGGGACCCCAAACTTCCCTTTTGTCCGGGCCACATTAACCAGCTCCGACTGGGGTATCCCGAGGCGTTCCCAGGCCAGGTTAGAGATATAATCCCTCCACCTAGTCCTGGGTCTCCCCCGAGGCCTCCTCCCAGCTGGACGTGCCTGGAACACCTCCCTAGGGAGGCGCCCAGGGGGCATCCTTACCAGATGCCCGAACCACCGCAACTGGCTCCTTTCGACGCAAAGGAGCAGCAGCTCTACTCCGAGCTCCTCACGGATAACTGAGCTTCTCACCCCATCTCTAAGGGAGATGCCAGCTACCCTCCTGAGGAAACCCATTTCGGCCGCTTGTACCCTGGATCTTGTTCTTTCGGTCATGACCCAGCCTTCATGACCATAGGTGAGGGTAGGAACAAAAACTGACCGGTAGATTGAAAGCTTTGCCTTCTGGCTCAGCTCTCTTTTCGTCACAACGGTGCAATAAATTGAATGTAATACCGCACCTGCTGTGCCGATTCTCCGACCAATCTCCCACTCCATTGTCCCCTCACTCGCGAACAAGACCCCAAGGTACTTTAACTCCTTCACTTGGGGTAAGGACTCATTCCCTACCTGGAGAAGGCACTCCATCAGTTTCCTGCTGAGAACCATGGCCTCCGATTTAGAGGTGCTGATCCTCATCCCAGCCGCTTCACACTCGGCTGCGAACCGATCCAGTGAGTGCTGAAGGTCACAAGCTGATGATGCCATCAGGACCACATCATCTGCAAAAAGCAGCGATGAGATCCCCAGCCCACCGAACTGCAACCCCTCTCCACCCCGACTACGCCTCGATATCCTGTCCATAAATACTACAAACAGGATTGGTGACAAAGTGCAGCCCTGGCGTAGGCCAACTCTCACCTGAAACGAGTCCGACTTACTGCCGAGAACCCGGACACAGCTCTCGCTTTGGTCGTACAGAGATTGGATGGCCCTGAGAAGGGACCCCCCTCACCCGATACTCCCGCAGCACCTCCCACAGTATCTCCCGGGGCACCCGGTCATACGCCTTCTCCAGATCCACAAAACACATGTAGACTGGTTGGGCATAGTCCCAGGCTCCCTCCAGGATCCTTGCGAGAGTAAAGATCTGGTCCGTTGTTCCACGACAAGGACGGAATCCGCATTGTTCCTCTTCAACCTGAGATTCGACTATCGACCGAACCCTCCTTTCCAGCACCTTGGAGTAGACTTTACCGGGGAGTCTGAGAAGTGTGATACCCCTGTAATTGGCACACACCCTCTGGTCCCCCTTTTTAAAAAGGGGAACCACCACCCCGGTCTGCCACTCCTTAGGCACCGTCCCAGACTTCCATGCAATGTTGAAGAGGCATGTCAACCAAGACAACCCCTCCACACCCAGAGCTTTAAGCATTTCTGGACGGATCTCATCAATTCCTGGGGCTTTGCCACTGTGGAGTTGTTTAACTACCTCAGCAACCTCCACCAGGGAAATTGATGCCAATCCCCCCTCATCCTCCAGCTCTGCCTCTACCATAGACGGCGTATTAGTCGGATTTAGGAGTTCCTCAAAGTGCTCCTACCACCGCCCTATTACCTCCTCAGTTGAGGTCAACAGCGTCCCATCCTTACTGTACACAGCTTGGATGGTTCCCCGCTTCCCCCTCCTGAGGTGGCGAACGGTTTTCCAGAAGTACCTTGGTGCCGACCGAAAGTCCTCCATGTCTTCTCCCACACACGCTGCTTTGCCTCTTTCACGGCAGAGGCTGCAGCCCTTCGGTACCTTGCAACTGCCTCCGGAGTCCTCTGGGATAACATATCAGTCGGACGGCTTCCCTGACCACCACGGTGTTCGTGGGTTACCGCCCCTTGAGGCAACTAAGACCCTGAGACCACAGCTCCTCACCGCAGCTTCAGCAATGGAAACTTTGAACATTGTCCACTCGGGTTCAATGCCCCCAGCCTCCACAGGGATGCACGAAAAGCTCCGCCGGAGGTGTGAGTTGAAAGTCTGTCGGACAGGGGCCTCCTCCAGACGTTCCCAATTTACCCGCACTACCCGTTTGGGCTTACCAGGTCTGTCCAGAGTCTTCTCCCACCCCCTGACCCAACTCACCACCAGATGGTGATCGGTTGACAGCTCCGCCCCTCTCTTCACCCGAGTGTCCAAAACATATGGCCTCAGATCAGATGAAACGATTATAAAATCGATCATTGACCTTTGGCCTAGGGTGCTCTGGTACCAAGTACACTTATGAGCATCCCTATGTTCGAACATGGTGTTCGTTATAGACAATCCATGACTAGCACAGAAGTCCAACAACAAACAACCACTCTGGTTTAGATCAGGGAGGCCGTTCCTCCCAATCACGCCTCTCCATGTGTCTCCATCATTACCCACGTGCGCGTTGAAGTCCCCCAGCAGAACTATGGAGTCCCCGACTTGAGCCCCATGCAGGACTCTACTCAAGGTCTCCAAGAAGGCCGAATACTCTGAACTCTTGTTTGGTGCATATGCACAAACAACAGTCAGAGTTTTCCCCCCCCACAACCCGCAGGCGTAGGGAGGCGACCCTCTCGTCCACCGGGTTAAACTCCAACGTAGCGGCGCTCAGCCGGGGGCTTGTGAGTATATATATATATATATAATATGTACAAAAACAAGTCAAAAAAAGGACCAAAAATCATAACAGAACGTATAAACATTGGGGAAAGTGCCAAAGATGCATCAGGACGGGGACACACACACACAATTATGAGCTGTAGTTGGTCACAGTCTGAATGTCTGAATAAAAACGGCGTTTTGCTGAGTCGTTCTGCAGCACACTGAGTCATGATGGAGTGCACATGTTTTTCTCAGTATCAGAATGGCTTTTATATCGAAACTTGACTTGTGACACTTGTTTATGGCCAACTCTTAACACCCAAATATGGATTAATGGGTTTGAGAACAATCTCCTACCTGGGCCTCGGGACGGCTGAACACTTCCTGGTTGGTCACGGAGGCAACCAGGCAGAAGCGGTTACACTTGGTGGTCTTGATGTGCATGCCGGGCGATCCGGGGAGGTGAAACCTTTTCCACCTGATGCCCGAACTACGGGCACAACGCCAGGACGCTGAAAGCGCCATGTGCGCAGGCGGCGATGCTGGAAGCGCCCTGAGTGGCGGCGGCGAGGAAGAGGACGGGGGAAACTGGGGGGATGGGAGGAGCGTTGACTTCCCCAGAATGACGGGCGAGAAGGGAGCCAGCTCCGGCCTCTGACACCTTTTGGATCTTTTCTGTGACAAAGCTTTCTGTTCTTCCGTCTTCACGGTGGAAGATCAAAATGTGAAAAAGCAAAAAAAAAAAAAAAGTACATAAGGCACAAAAAAACGTCACAAAATGCTTTTTAAAAAAAATTACTGGCAAAGCTTTGTGTTCTTCCTTCTCCGCGGTGTGTCCCCCCCCCACTAACAGCAGTCCAAGGTTATCTGGAGCGTTGAGCGCTGACACTGAAACTCAGAACAATCGCTGAGTCGCCCCTCTGCTTCGGCTCTGTGTGCAGCGCCGGGGCTCTGCAGCAAACCCGAGGAATCTTCCAGAGATTTGGGTGTGGAAAGCTGAAAATATCTCCCTCCCGACTGCTCACCAGCTGCTTAAATCAGCTGCTGCCAACCGCTGACGCATTACCCACAATCCCCTCCTTCTCCCATTCATTCACTGGAGACGGCCTCTTTATTTTTTTCTCCGATCTCTCTCTGACAGACACTAACGCTGAGTAATCACACAGAGAGAGCCTTTCTGTTCAATGGAAAACCACACACACACGGCTCAGTTAACCCTTAGAGAACGGCTTCTGTGTGCTTTGTTCGGTTTCCTTTCCCTGCTGTCAAAACGGCTTAACACTCTGCATCTCAAAAAGTTCAAATAACTTGTGTTGAAAAATATTTAGTTCATGTTTCTACATCTAGAAATCTTCTGGAAGAATGCAGGACAGAGAGAGGTGGAGCGGATGGAAAGTATACTCTTTGATAACATGCTTTATGGAGGTATTAATAGAGAGGCTTAAGGGTGTGTGTCTGTGAGTGTGTGTGTGTGTGTGTGTGTGTGTGTGTGTGTGTGTGTGAGAGAGACTCTAGAGGCAACATAGGGTGATATGGAGAAAATCTAATATCATAATAATAAATATCTCAATATCAATATTGCAGCAATGCATTGTAGGATTACATATTGGAGCTTTCACAAAATATTGACACAGTTAGATTTGTGATAATCATCAGTAATGACAAAGTAGGTAAAGGCAAATACAAGATTAAGTCTGGAATGGAAAGTCTCATGTTTATGGAGAAGGAGAACCAGGAAATGAGTCGAGGGGGGGGGGGGGGGGGGTCTGCACAATTGACATTACAGCAGAGGTGACCAACTGAATGTGTACTCAGAGTTCAATGTTCCTACCCTAGTTCAATTAGTATGTCTTTGAATTGTTTTTACTTGAATACTTACATTTTAAAGAAAATAAATAAGACCTGTTTTCATTCAACAATGTGTCCATTATTATCATCAGTGATTAAGTAACTCAGACTTTTAAAAACACATTTAAAGGATATCGTTATCTTATATATCGTTAAGGATATTTGTTATCGTCACAAATAGAGATATTATTTTTTGTCCATATTGCCCACCCCTAGCGCTGTGGTGAATGCACGCTAAAATCACTGTGTGTGTGTGTGTGTGTGTGTAACGTTGGCCGATTTCAAGACTTTGGGGTCACTTTGAATGGCGTTTGTCTTTTCAACGTTTTTTTTTGCCGTTTCATTCAGTTCAATGTTAAATTTGTTCAATAAATGACAGTTGAAAATGATTTCCTCAGAACACTTACCAAATGTTTATCACAAGTTATATATATATATATATAATATCAAGATATTCAACAACAGTCCTGCTGTCTGTCCATGTTGCTGACTTCACATATCTACAAAAAGAAAATGGCCGAGTAAAAGATAATGTGTGTGTGTCTATATACACACACACACACATATATACACATATATATATACATACATATATATATATATATATATATATACACATATATACACACACACATATACACATATATACACACACACATATACACATATATACACACACACATATACACATATATACACACACACATATACACATATACATATATATATATATATACATATATACACACACACACATACATATATACATACATACACACACATACATATATATATATACATATACACACATACATACACACACATATATACATACATACACACATTATATATATATATATATATATATATATATATATATATATATATATATATATATATATATATATATATATATACACACACATACACATATATATACACACACACACACACGACAAGATGGCGCCGCAGAGTGGTGACACGGTGTGTTGGTTTGCTCTGTTTTGTTTTGTGTTTTAACTTTGTTTCTTGCGATGGTACCCGTATCTCATTCACCAGTGAAGAGCTCGTGAACTTCAGGGGAACAACACCATCAGACTTATTTCCCACTTTTCTTCTCCCTTCACTGGAAATTTTGGACATTCTGGTAAAAAGGTGGGCTTGTTCATCATAAAATGTAAGCCTTTTTATTCACCCCGTGAGTTCCACTCATTCATTCTGGTCGGTGTTTACATCTCACCGCAGGCCAACGTGCAGGACGCACAGCGCATGCTCGCCGACCAGATACTGTGTGTGGAGCGGACCAATCCGGACTCCCTAGTTATTGTCCTTGGAGACTTTAATAAAGGGAACCTCACTCATGAACTCCCTAAATATAGACAGCATATTAAATGCCCGACCAGAGAGGAGAACATTCTGGATCACTGTTACACCACAGTCAGGGATGCTTATCACGCCGTCCTCCGTGCTGCACTTGGACTATCTGACCATGTCATGGTCCACCTGATCCCCACCTACAGGCAGAAACTAAAGCTCTGCAAACCTGTAGTGAGGACATCAAGGAAGTGGACCAGTGTAGCTGTGGAGGATCTCCAGTCATGTTTGGATTCTACTGACTGGGATGTGTTCAGGACTGCTACCAACAGTCTGGGTGAGTACACAGAGGCTGTGACGTCATACATCAGCTTCTGTGAGGACTGCTGTGTTCCATCATGCACCAGGGTGAGTTTCAACAATGACAAACCCTGGTTCACAGCCAAACTCAGAAGGTTAAGGCTGACTAAGGAAGAGGCGTTCAGGAGTGGGGACAAAGACAGATTTAAAGAGTCGAAGTACAAGTTTAGCAAGGCGATGAAGGAGGCTAAACGACGGTACTCTGACAAGCTCCAACGCCAGTTCTCAGCGAACGACTCTGCGACTGTCTGGAAAGGACTTAGGCAGATCACCACCTATAAGCCTAAAACCCCCCACTCCTTCAATGACCGACGCCTAGCCAACGACCTGAACAAGTTCTACTGTCGATTTGAAAGACAAAAGGACAGTCCTGACACCATCCCCCACGACACCTCCCTACAGCTACAGCCACTGTGCTCCACCTCCACCTCCCCCACCTCAGCAGGGTCCTGGGCCTCCCCACCAATGCCCTCCACAAAGGTCTCCCCCTCCACCCACCTCAGTGACGACTCTCTCCATCCATGAGAGGGACGTCAGACTCTTTAGGAGACAGAACCCCAGGAAAGCTGCTGGACCGGATGCTGTCTCCCCATCAAGCTTGAAGCACTGTGCTGATCAGCTGTCTCCAGTGTTCACAGACATTTTAACACCTCACTGGAGACATGCCACATGCCAGCCTGTTTCAAGACCTCAACCATAATCCCTGTCCCCAAGAAGCCAAGGACCACAGGACTTAATGACTTCAGACCTGTCGCCCTGACCTCTGTGGTTATGAAGTCCTTTGAGCGCCTTGTGCTTTCACACCTCAAAGCCATCACCGACCCCCTCCTGGACCCCCTCCTGGACCCCGTGCAGTTTGCCTACAGAGCCAATAGGTCTGTAGACGATGCAGTCAACCTGGCCCTCCACTACATCCTCTGGCACCTGGACTCCGCAGGAACCTACGCCAGGATCCTGAACATCAGCTCCCTCCTCAAGAAAGCACAACAGAGGATGTACTTCCTGCGGCAGTTGAAGAAATTCAACCTGCCAAAGACAATGATGGTGCACTTCTACACAGCCATCATTGAGTCCATCCTCACATCCTCCATCACCATCTGGTACGCTGCTGCCACGGACAAGGGCAGACTGCAGCGTGTCATTCGGTCAGCAGAGAAGGTGATTGGCTGCAATCTGCCGCCGCTCCAGGACCTGAACGCCCCCAGGACTCTGAAGCGTGCTGGAAAGATTGTGGCCGACCCCTCCCACCCCGGACACAAACTCTTTGAGCCACTCCCCTCTGGCAGGAGGCTGAGGTCCATCAGGACCAAAACCTCACGTCACATTAACAGCTTTTTCCCCTCCGCCACTGGCCTTATCAACAAGGCCCGGACCCCACCCTGACTCTCCACCTTCATGCCACTGTTCTCTCTCCGCTGTAATGCTCTTTGCTCTTTATTTTTATCTTTATTTATTCTTTATTTTTAACTTAATACATACTGTGTAAATATACTTATATTGTTTGTACCTATACTTATATTGTTTAATATTCCATCTAAAGAATGTGTAACGTGCACCAACAACAACAAAACAAATTCCTTGTATGTGTTAAAAAACGTACTTGGCAATAAAACCCTTTTCTTCTTCACACAAACAACACACACACACACAGCTGAACTAAGAAGCGGTATGCCTTCAAGAGTTTCTGCCAGAGCTAAATAAATAAACAAAGCAACCAAACTCCATTCAAAAAGCCGCTGATTTAGCGGCTCACCCTTCTTCACAGGACATCACTTTATTTTTCTAACTGATCCCAAAGCAACAGTCTTAAGGTCGGCACACACACAGCTGAACACGGTGACACGGTTTTACAAATATAAGGTGAAGCGGGGCCGCGTCTTACCTTCACACCGCCTTCGTTGAACAGACTCTGCGGGACTTTACAGGCTATCAGGGCGCTCGGTAGCTCGGTGAACTTCACATCCACCGTCGCCTCTCCTCTCTCCGCCGGCTGCATCCCTAATCCGCACGGTCTGTCTGGAAAACAGAGACAGGAAACATTTACTTAGGCATAATGTCTCACTAACACACAAATACATCATTCCTGCAGTAGGTATACGTACCGGGGCAGCGGCAGACGTTAGTTCATCATAGAGTGGATTTCCTTAAGATGTCAGGCTGCTGAGACACAGAGCTAACGTTAAGCTTACCCTGAGCTAACAGAGCTAACGTTAAGCTTACCCTGAGCTAACACAGCTAACGTTAAGCTAACCCTGAGCTAGCAGAGCTAACGTTAGCCTACTGCAAAACAAAAGAACAAACAGAGAAACACGACGCTTTCTCCTTTCTCCCTCCCTACTTCCGGGAAAATAATAGCTCCTTTCCGTGAGTGGCAGAAACACAGGTTCTTCTGTCTGAAACTAAAACAACACAAAGGTCTCTAATGCTATCTAGAAATAGATATATCGCCTGGATATTAGCTAAAGCTGTTAGCATGGCGCAGGGGATTAAGGAAATTACGTTAAATCTTTTTCTTCTTCTTCATCTTCTTCCTCTTCCTCCTCGGGGTAACAGCTACAGTTTCTGTGCCGCCCTCTGCTGGGTCAGTTCCCTCCTACAGGCTGCACATGGGTAAGAAACCAAGTCGTGATAGTTCAAGTAAAAAAAGTTGTCATATTTTACAAATAAAGGTGAAATATATCAAGAAAAAACTCGTAATAGTTCAAGTAAAAAAAATTGTAATATTATGAAATGTTACCAGAATATTAAGACTTATTTCTCAAAATATTCTGTATTATTTCCTCAAAATACAATAGTCTCTTTCCACAGGTTAAAGGTTGAACTAGATTCTAGCATGCAGTCATGTATCATGCAGGAACTGAAGATCAGTTGATGTTTCTCATCATAAACATGCTTTCCTAAAGAGAGTCATTTACCCCACAGTGCCCCAACATTTACCCCACAGTGCCCCAACATCAATCTATTAAAGAAGAAAGAAACTAAGGGCGTGCTGGTCTTACAAGGAGGTGTGTTCAGGTGCATTCTGGGCGTGCTGGTCTTACAGGGAGGTGTGTTCAGATGCATTCTGGGCGTGCTGGTGTTACAGGGAGGTGTGTTCAGGTACATTCTGGGAGTATTGCTATCTTGAGGCAGCGGGAAGTGATCGCTCCATTGACCAACAAAAACCTGGTCTAAAGTCAATAACGCAGCATTTCATTGTTATTTTAACAGAGAATTAGTAAAATGCTCCAAGGCTCGTGCACAGTGTGTGCACACTATGCTTGTTACACACACAGGGACGCACAGCAGCACACACACATGCAGAAAATTACAAATAAATATATTACAATGTGAAATAGTATTATGATATGATCTGCTCATGCGCTTTCACTTCACACACAAGATCAGTTTCTTCTCCTGAACATCTCTCTTTCCTGCTTAGCAAATCCTCCATCATAATAGCAATGCTCCAAGGTCCAAACGCGCCTGGCTTTTAAAGGGAATGGGAGAAGATCTCTGATTGGTTTATTGCATGTTACGTCCAAAACACACCTCTGACACTAAGGTCAACCCTTTAGAACCATGCACCTGTTCAGCCCAGTTTCACAGCAGTTAGTGAAATGTTCACGTAATTTAATCTATTCATTCGCGTACATGGACACGTTTATCTCGTTTTTTTTTGTGATGGTCAGCACGTTTTTTTTAAACTAACGTATTTCAATGGGAAGCATCTTTCATGATCACAGCACGATTCTTTGGAAAACAATGCCAATGTAAACAGCAGTTATTGGGCTAAAAATACCAATAATAGCAAAGCTGTATACAGCGTCTCTGCTGCAGCCAGACGGGCAGAAAGAGTTGTGCTGTGATCAGGAAAGATGCTTCCAATTGAAATACATTAGTTTAAAATACGTGCTGACCATCACGAAAAAAAACGAGATAAACGTGTCCGTGTACACAAATCAATAGATTCAATGATGTGAAAATTTCACGAACTGTCGTGAGACTTGGTTGGCCCGGGGCACAGACCATTTTTTCCAAAAAAAAGAAAAGTAGTAATATTTCCAGAACAAAAGTCGTATTATAACAGAACATATAAACTTAAAATGTACAGAAAACTTTTACCTATTTTTTTTAAACTGTGTAGTCAGTACTTTTAGCTACTTATTTTTTTACTTTTTAGACAGTACGTACTTCTAGCTAAATTATTTTAATCAGGGAAGAACTTCAACTAAGTGGTGTTGGTCCCTGGATGGCAGAGGGCTATAAGCTCCAGGTCATGTGGGGATCAGCGTCCATTTAATCCTCCTCTGGAGAGAGAGAGAGAGAGAGAGAGAGCGAGAGAGTGAGTGAGTGAGTGAGAGAGAGAGAGAGAGAGAGAGAGAGAGAGAGAGAGTGAGTGAGTGAGTGAGTGAGTGAGTGAGTGAGAGAGAGAGAGAGAGAGTGAGTGAGTGAGTGAGTGAGTGAGTGAGAGAGAGAGAGAGAGAGAGAGAGAGAGAGAGATAGAGAGAGAGAGAGAGAGTGTTTGTTGATTTCTAACAGGGCTTAAGGTGCAGAACTAATTTGAGTGCCATAGCGGCAAGCAAAGAATAAAAGCAGTGTGTACTTGTAATCCCTAAACCTTTACACCTGGCTTCGCCGGAACAATACACATTGGCTTATGATCTGTGGAGGTAACATATCTTTCCTTTGCCTGGAACTTTGGATTTTGGAACTTCCTGGGAATCCTGCAGGTCTTTTACGATCTTCACGGCTTGGTAAAACAATCTGAAATCCATCTTGGATTAGTCCGGAAACCTGGATTTAACCGGAAATCATCCTTCACATCAGAACTTGGAAGATATTTCAGGATTTGAACCCTTTAGGGACTTTGGTAACCATTTATTCATATTCCTACTCTTGCCTTGGAACATCAAAAATACTGTGATATCTTTTTTATACATATTTTCTGGAATACTGGGTTAATTTTTATGATCTTTTGGGAAGCTTTGCATCCGCAGAAAACACGCTGGAAACTATCTGGAAACTAGAACCATTCTGCAATCTTAGTAAGTTCAAAATCCGTCAACAACTGTTTCTGAAATACTCTTCCCAAACACGACTTGACATTTTGTAGAACTGCAAGGTTAATGTTTTCAACATTTTCTGGAATACTGGGTTTATTTTTATGATCTTTTGGAAGCTTAGCATACCTAGAAACTCGCTGAAATTCACTCTTGGACATAACCCGGAAATCTTAGTCCGAGTATCTCCCAAAAACATCTTTAACTGTTTCTGAAAAACCGGACCCATTTTGTAGAACTGCACACTGATCCTGGACATTTGTGCACCAATTCTCCCTAAGTGTCCCAATCATTTATTTTAAACGTTCCCAAAATGGCAGCAAATCAGTCAGGCTCTTGTACGCACCCAGACCTGTCAAATTGCGCCATTGTCTACAGCCCGATAGATATTTGTTCAGACCTGGATACCCAGAGAGGAAGAGAGGATGAGGAGGGAGAAGAGGTAGACGAGGAGGTGGAACTAGCCGAGGAAGTCGGGGAGGATGTTTTGATGATGGCAGAAGCTGAAGGAAAAAGCAAAGAGCAGACAGAAAGGGAGGAG
Organism: Sander vitreus; assembly: GCF_031162955.1. NCBI lineage: Eukaryota > Metazoa > Chordata > Actinopteri > Perciformes > Percidae > Sander > Sander vitreus. The sequence goes on along the minus strand of NC_135878.1, from coordinate 16,436,506 downwards.
GCGAGGATTATCCAAGTGGCGGTGTTAACGACTGAAGGGTTAGGGTCAGGCAAAGGCGAGGGGGAGCAAGAGTCAAAAGACACAAAGGGTCCCTTTTTGGCGTTGATAGACATTGAGAAAAATCGAGAACAGGGGTTAGGGAGCAGCAAAAAAAAGAAAAAACATTTGGAAGATAAAGACAATAAAGAAGAAGCACTGATGACTTTCGTAACAGAAGTAAGAGAGGATGGAGACAATGGGTTAGAAGAAAACCAGGATGCAGCTACGTTTGCAGAAGAATTCGGAGAGGATATACAGTTGTCTGCAGACGATGCAGAAGAAACAGACTTTGCTAATGTACCCATGAAATGTGAGGTAACAGAAAGCTTTGACGATCCAACAATTAAAGATGTGACCACAGGGATTAAAGAACAAGTCAACAATCAAACATCAACTGTTGGTGCCAATATTGTACCCTTTGAAACAATTGGGTTAGAAGAAAACAAGGCGCATGCAACGGATGTTCAGGACTCTGGTTTGCTTGTAGAAGAATTTGGAGAGGGTACCCATTTGTCTGCAGACGACACAGAAGTTGTTACCGAACTAACGAATTGCAAGGTAACAAACAAGATTGTCACATGGCAACAGGAGGACTGCATAGAGGCAAAAGTTGAGGATGAGGAAAGCAAAGAGTTTGCCAAAGACGCAATGTCGATTTTGGATAATGTCCTAGACATCGGGGATGAAGTTAAAGAGAAGTTAGGGACAAAATACTTTGTGTCCTCTGAAGAACAGTCACAGACAGGAGGAGGGATTGAGGAAGTAGGGATCAACAAGCGGGAGCAAGAGGAAAAGCAAAAGCGACAGGTTGGGGTTAATACTCTTGCAGGGATGGATGGGGGAGGACAGAGAATGGAAAAGGATAGAAAGACAGGTGATAACGTTGCTGGAGAGTCAATGGGAGAGGAGGAAGAGCACAGAGGTGTTCTAAAAATGCAAGAAGAGACGATTGTTCAAGTTGAAAACCAGTGTGCAGATGAGGTACGTTTAGACACACAGCAAGATGTGTATTTGGACCAAGTTGAAGAGGCGTGTGAGCTGGAGGAAGATGGTAAATTAGAATTTGAAAAGCCAGGAAGTGAAGTCACTGCAGAGGAAACTGAGTCTACAACTGAGGAGGAAGGTGATCTACTAGAACATCCTTCACAGACTCAAAAAGAAACCGTAAAAGATTGGGAGGAGGGTTTGAGAGAACAGGCCCTTGTAGAATACAAAAAGGGAGATGATGAAAATAGAGATGTAGAGATGGCGGAAGAGCCTGTGACTGTTTTAGATGATGAGTTTGAAGAGATAGAGGACGGTCCGAGGACAGAGCTTGACGAACAAGAACCTACAGTTGTTACAGCGCCTCCTAAACACGCCAAAGTTGAGACAAAGGATCAAGAGTTTCAAGAACTTCGAGGAGACAACAAAGTCGAGACAAAAGATCGAAATTGGCAAGAACTTGGAAAGGAGAAGGGTGGGAAACAGAAACGTGTAGAGGATGAGAAACAGAAATGTGTCAAAAAAGAGATAGAGTTGGAGATAAACGGAAAAGTTAAAGGATTAAAGCAAGCAATGGAGAACGGGATCTTGTGTCCTGATCCGCAGCCACTCCGGACAGAAGAATCGCCAACAACGATACTTCGGTCACTCCGGAGAAAAAAAGATGATGACGAAATGATGAAAAAGGGGACACCCGAGGAAGAGAGCTCGCCGGAAATGAAATCCTGGAGGGAAGAACTGAAGCCTGCGATGAAAAAAGATGTCCATGGGGAATCTGAGAGGGTGAGAAACGAACTGTTGAAGAAGGAAACATCCGCAGAAGAGAAAAGTCTTTCTCCGCAGAAGGACGCCTGGATGAAGGAGCTGAAGTCGGTCATCAAACAGGAATCCCTGCCAAAGCCGGTGAAGAAGAAGCGAGTGGTACTGTTGGAGGACGGAAATGCGTACATCCCGCAGCGGGAGGATACGATGGAGGAGAAGAAAGACCAGTTGATCTCTCAAAGGAAGGCGGAGAGTCCTTTGCCTCCTGGGCGCAGGAACAGTAAAACAACCCAAGACCAGGACTATGAGATCTCACTCTATGTCAAGGTAATAAACCGTATAAAACTGACACATACTGTACACATACCCTGAGTCAATAACCCTTCAAATACACAGAGAAAAACAAAGGTTCCTCCATGGTTCCTTGGTCTAGGTCAAGGCTTTTAAAGGAGACCTATTATGTACCGTTTTCAGATTCACACTTTTGTTCATGTTTATGTTTACATGATTTAATGTTCTGTTGGAGCGCTGTCTTTTTAAGCCCTCCTCCCAAAAAAGCCCAGTCTGCTCTGATTGGTCAGCGTCTCCAGATCTCTGCAAGTCTCCCGGAATCTCCGCGTCTGTGCTCTGTTGTTGCACTATGTTGCCATTGACTGTAAAGGAGTATTTAGCAGGACTTTGTACCGTAGAAAATGCAGATAAAGGCTTCTAAACCAAAAAATACACAACCGGACATGTCCAAGCAGAAATGTGACCCCAAAATTGAGGAGAAATTAAGAACATTGGCAAGATCACAGGGTTCCCTGACTAAGCATGTAGCTAACGTTACATGTGACAACTGCAGTAGCCTGCCTGGACCAATCATAGAAGAGTTGAAAAAATCATGGAAAGGGGAGTGTTAACAACAGTGGGAAATCTGATGTTTTTTGCTCACGGGGACATTTACATTATAGACATGACAGGAAATATGGAGGAACACAATATGTCACCTTTAAAGGCTCTAGCACCGTAAAATGACCGTATGAAGCTGTATTTATGTTGACTATAAACATAAGTCATATAAAGGGGAAACTCGACTCAAAACACAACTCTGCAGTTAAGAATTACGCACAGCAATAAAGAAACAACAGCTAAAAGATGACAGTTCAGCATAACTCTCGCCAAAATGCAACCAAAGGTCTATATAAAAGAGACTTCAGATACAGTATTAGGGGACCACTAAGGTCTATATAAAAGAGACTTCAGATACAGTATTAGGGGATCACTAAGGTCTATATAAAAGAGACTTCAGATACAGTATTGGGGAACCACCAAGCGGGAAGTCTCTTTTATTTAGGCCTTAGTTGTTCCATAATACTGTATCTGAAGTCTCTTTTATATAGGCCTTAGTCGTCCCCTAATACTGTATCTGAAGTCTCTTTTATATAGGCCTTAGTCGTCCCCTAATACTGTATCTGAAGTCTCTTTTATATAGACCTTAGTGGTCCCCTAATACTGTATCTGAAGTCTCTTTTATATAGGCCTTAGTGGTTCCCTAATACTGTATCTGAAGTCTCTTTTATATAGACCTTAGTGGTTCCCTAATACTGTATCTGAAGTCTCTTTTATATAGGCCTTAGTGGTTCCCTAATACTGTATCTGAAGTCTCTTTTATATAGGCCTTAGTGGTTCCCTAATACTGTATCTGAAGTCTCTTTTATATAGGCCTTAGTGGTTCCCTAATACTGTATCTGAAGTCTCTTATATAGACCTTAGTGGTTCCCTAATACTGTATCTGAAGTCTCTTTTATATAGGCCTTAGTGGTTCCCCTAATACTGTATCTGAAGTCTCTTTTATATAGGCCTTAGTGGTTCCCTAATACTGTATCTGAAGTCTCTTTTATAGAGCCAGTCCCACAATGAGCTTTCCTTAGGATGTGCCATTTCTGTGTCTATGGCTTTAAATGCTATTGAGGAGGAGAGAGGGGGGGCAAGGTGGAGGGTGGGGGTGTGGCCTTCACCAACTGCCACTTTGCTTGTTTGAAAGCCATGATGTCTCTCTCTTTCTCATGGGTGGGCCAAATTCTCTGGGCGGGCAAAGCAGAGAAAGGGGAGGTAACCTTTCCCCTTATGACCTCATAAGGAGCAAGATTACAGATCGGCCCATCTGAGCTTTCATTTTCTCAAAGGCAGAGCAGGATACCCAGGGCTCGGTTTACACCTATCACCATTTTTAGCCACTGGGGGACCATAGGCAGGCTGGGGGAACGCATATTAATGTTAAAAAGCCTCATAAAGTGACATTTTCATGCCATGGGACCTTTAAGTTTCATCGTCAGCCGTCAGGGAAAAATGTTGAACCTCTGTCAACTTTGACAAATTGACGTCATCCAGCAATTTGTTGCGTTGAGCATAAACAATTCCCACCATGGAGTAGTTTTTAATTGTGTTAACAGACAAACATACATCCACGGCAGTGGTGACACTACATATATGGAAACACACGTTACCACACACACACACACACACACACACACACACACACACACACACACACACACACACACACACACATACAGATAGCTTAATAGATGGCAACATAGCCTACATGCCGTTGTTCTTAGAAGAGAAATTGACAATTGCACTTGAACTTTGTCCATAGTTAAGCTCCTAAAGGTACATACAATATACATCAATATAAGGAACAAAAATGAACAATATCTTAAAATAATCTGCAGTGTTATAAACATGCCTTACCGCTTACATGGGTAAACTAAACTGGGAGAAACGGACAGTAACGTGCATCATTCCCTTAAAATCAACCGCACACATATTTCAAATGGGCAGAACACTGAACCAAAGTACACAAATATGCACTGTTGTTGAATGGCAAGTGGAAGCATTAATAACTGTGTTACATGTGCTTGTTGAAAAGCAACAGGGTTAGTAAATTCACTGTAACCTAAGACACAACAAGCTTTAGGGTTAGGGGAACTCATAATTAATTCAGACAAGAGATTTTTTAAATTCAACACGAGAGAGAGAGAGAGAGAGAGAGAGAGAGAGAGAGAGAGAGAGAATCCCCATGTTGATCTGCTTACCTAATCTCATTAAGACAGTGATATCCTAATCCATCAGGCACGGCAGCCTACATCGCTCCATTCATGGAATACTTAAACTTTGTTTTTTTTCAACCTGGACTCTATGTCTCCATGTTAGTGTGTCTGAGTGTCTGATGGAACAACATTCTCTGAAACTGTTCCAGTATTAAACCAGAACCAAGCTGTAATGTAACCCTACAGGACTAATGTTCAGCAGCAGTCAGCGTCCACTAAAAGTTCTATTTTTGCCGCTGACAGACTCAGATTATTATTCTAAGTGTCTGACAACATTATGAAAGGATCCCTACAGAGATAGACCTTTTAGTTAAAGAGTAAGATCCTTTTAGTTTAACATGAAACAGCCCCGGAAATCACCATCACCAAACCCACCAGACTCCATGTAAATAATCACTACTTTTAGCATCGTAAAACACACTTCATTTAAAGTGGACAGAAACTAAATAAAACTATCAAAAGCCACAAGATGGTGATTGGGTTGGAACAGTGGAAAAATGAAGTTCATCTTTCCACCACCAACAATCACCACTCTGGTTTGGTTGAAATAAACCCTTAATTCACCCTTTACATGTGGAAATATGCTGGCTCTATACACGCTAAAAGTCCTGATTATTTACATGGAGTCTGGTGGAAATATGCTGGCTCTATACATGCTTAAAGTACTGATTATTTACATGGAGTCTGGTGGAAATATGCTGGCTCTATACACGCTAAAAGTACTGATTATTTCGGGGTTGTTAATGATCTTACTCTTTAACAAAAAGGTCTATCTCTGTAGGGATCCTTTCCATAATGTTGAGACACACAGAGGTCAGTTTTTCTTTCTGTGGTTCAGCAGCACATTCCTGAGGCAAAAATAAAAGATTGCAATCTTCTGAGAGGTTTAATGACAAGAAAAAATGCACTAATATCTGAGAGCCTGCTTCACACATACGAACAACAAGCCTATTCTCTGTAGGAGCTCACATTCAAACAATGGCTTCCTTTGTCTGAGACTCTGTTGGCGGCACAGACGGAGGCCGGGGGAAATATTATGTGGCACTGGACTACAGGAACTCAATTTACACTGGATTCCTCCCGCTGAGACAAGGGGCCAACCACTTAATTAAGATCTGTAGAGGATTTCTTAGAGTTTTCCTTCCTGAAAAAGTGATTACAATAAGCCCAATAACTGTGACATACATCGTTACTGTAACGTTTAAAGTTACAAAGTTAAACACCTATCTAAATACTCCAAGTACTTTCTAAAGTTTTCCGACGATATGCTCAAAACAGTCCAACTGATTTCTTTCTGTTTCATTTTCTGATGTGACTGTAATGTTTAAAGAATTGAAGTTAAACACGGCAGTCCAACTTATCCCTATAAATGTTCCAACTTGTCCTCAAAATAGTCCAACTTTTTCCTACAAACATTTTTTCTTACTGTTGTCACTTTCAGCCAGAACTGTAAAGAGTAATGTTAGTCACAGTGCATGGGTATCCAGTTGTTCCTTGTCTTGTCCGTTTGCAGTGATTGGGCCTTTGCTTCAGACTAACTATTTAGATTTTGACTTGTCATTAAATACAGAGTTGTATAGTCTTGAGCTAGCTTCAGGGTAGCAGTGAGTGAATAACAATGCTATGTAGCGTGCAGGATAATCTCTTCATTCTCACTCTGTAAAATGATTAGCTGGCTGTTTGCTGCTGACACACACTGTACTAAATACTCAATACCTTAAAGTAAATACTACATGGACACTATGTTTAACAGCCAGGAAACTATGAAGCCACAAAAAGCAAAAAAAAGTGCAGAAAAAGCAACAAAAGAGTGGCAAAAAGGCAAGGAAAGTCTACAAAAAAGATGAAAAGCACAGAAAAGCGACAAGAATGTGACAAAAAAATTGACAACAAAGCGACAAAATTCTCATCCAAAGCAATAAGTCTAGCAGAAGCAAGTCTAAAAAGCAAAGGTCAGAAATATACTTTATACATAAATACAAAAACGTCACACAAAGCAGAGAATAAAGTTGAGAAAAGCATAAAAATTTGCAAAACACAATCGGGCCTTAACGTACGTACGGATTATAATCTGAGATGAGGTCAGTGTTTGTGTGAAGTCTGAAGAAACAGAATTCCTTCATTTGTCAGAGGAGGAGTAGGAGGAAGAGGAATCTCTGCTCCATCACAAACACACAAAGTGAGCAGTGTGTGTTACAGCAGAGATGGAAACAGCAGCAGACATGTTTCGTGTGTTTTCACGCCAAACACTTAACATCACTATTTGGCTGTTTTGGATCAACTAAACTCCTTGTAGTTTTCTGTTTCTGGGAAACAAACGGAAGATGTCTCTGGGTGTTGTCAGAGTGTGAATTTTAATTGTTCACCATGTCCTGGTGTGACATTGCAGTTAAAAAGTTGGGCTTCCCAACCATTGAGCTGTTTGTAAAGGTAAGAGATGCTGAACATTATATTAACAAAGCCGTGTTTTTCAGTTGGTTGTTCTCACAGTGTTCATGTATGGCAGGTACAGTTTGATTGGGAATGGGTTGATATTAGCTGCATTGACATTATGGAAATGCTTACAATTACAAAAAGCAGTCTCTCTAATCACTGACGTTTTTTATTTTATCTTTTATAAACTCTCTTGTTTCTGTGTGTGTGCAGGCAGGAAGTGACGGCGAGAGCATCGGTAACTGTCCCTTCTCTCAGAGACTCTTTATGATCCTCTGGCTCAAAGGAGTTATCTTCAACGTCACCACTGTCGACCTCAAACGGTAATACAGACACACACACATGCACACACACACTTGCGTGACAGGCTCAGATTATTATTCTACAACCTGATTTCACAGAATTCTGTGAAATGAACACGGCCCCTTAATTCAACATCTTTTGCATTTTCACAGAATCACAAAACATTCCATGATGGGCCCACGGAAGAATTCCTTTAAATAAACCTTAAGTTAAAGAAAAGATCATGGGTGGGCTTATGGTTCCGTGACACGCGAGAAGAATGGGACGGAAAAGAAGAAAGTGACTTTAGGAAACTTGACATGCGTGACACGAGCCCCGGTCTCCTGGGTGAAAGTCCTGTGTTTGACCTATCCACCCCCCCAACCAACCTCCTTACGCAGAATTTCGGCCTTACATAGTACTCACTACCGTAGTCGCTCTTAATGCTACGTCATCTTCTCATTGACTTTACATTGGCGTTGTTTTCCGTGGTGGCCACACAGATTTTTCACGCATTCTGTGCCACCACCACGTAATGCGCTGTTAAAAGTTTGTGATCATTTCACGGAATTCTGTGAGACCAGGCTGTATTCTAAGTGTCTGACAACATTATAGAAAGGATCCCTAGGCATAGTTCCTGTCCACTTTGAATGAAGTGTGTTTTACCATGCTAAAGAGTCTGGTGGGGATATATTGTGTTGTCAGGAAGCCGGCCGACCTGCAGGACCTTGCTCCAGGAACCAACCCTCCGTTTGTGATGTTTAACGGCGAAGTTAAAGTCGACGTCAACAAGATTGAGGAGTTCCTGGAGGAAAAACTGACCCCGCCACGGTACACAGACACACTTAAACATTTTTAATACTCAAAATAATTCTCAAAATATTTTTCTTTTCTTTTCTTTTGTCAAAAAAGAAGCTGCTCAGTGAACTTCTCTATCATGTCTTTCCTTCAGTTACCCCAGACTGGCTGCTAAACACGCTGAAGCTAACACAGCGGGCATCGACGTGTTCGCCAAGTTCAGCGCTTACATCAAAAACTCCAGGAAAGACACCAATGAGGGTAAGATAGAGGGAGCAAGAGAGAGAGAAAGACAGAATCATGTGACGTAGGCCACTCCCAATAGAGAAAATGTTCAAAACCAACTCTTTAGAAATCCTCCTTCAGGGGATTTGCACCCGAGTCAAATCCGATCTCCCTGAAACTTGGTACATGGCTTCATCAGATGGTCCTGAAAATATGCGATCAAAAATGATTTTGCTCGGTTAAAAGTGTGCTAATGACAAACATTTTTGTAGCTAGTGACCAAACACAAACTTTAGCATATCTCGGCCAAGAAAAAATGCCATCAACACAAAACTTGGGATTCCTGTTCGCCATGCCACTCTAAAGTTCTGTGTCAAATTTGGGGAAGATCGGCCATTACGGGGCACTATAAACAAGGTAGACTCAATGAATGTAAATGGGAAATTTCAATTGCATTTTACTACAGACCTCAAAGCTCACTCATTGGGATATTTCCTTGTGTTTTCCTCGCTGCCTTGGGGTTCAACTTTTGTGGACTCCACAGGTCGTCGGTGGCAACTTGGACCCTGTCATAACTGCTCACAGTTCTAGTTTCTGTCTGTGTGTGTGTGAGTGCAGCCTTAGCGAAAGCCTTGCTGAAGTTTATTTCTGTCTGTATCTCTGTGTGCAGCCTTAGATAAAAGCCTTGCTTAAGTTTATTTCTGTCTGTATGTATGAGTGCAGCCTTAGAGAAAGCATTGCTGAAGTCTCTCCGGCGTCTCGATGACTTCCTGCGGACGCCGCTGTCTGAGGAGATTGATGCCGACGCCCCAGGAGATCTTCCAGACTCGTCCAGGAGTTTTCTGGATGGCTCCGAGCTAACCCTGGCTGACTGTAACCTGCTGCCGAAACTGCACATCCTTAAAGTTTGTTCAGCCGGACGTCTCCGAGACTTGAATCTTGAGATTATTTTGGATTGCTTTGATGCTCCCAACACTTGTTAACTCACTTGTGCTCCCATGTTTCTGTTTGCAGGTCGTAGCCAAGAAATACCGCGGCTTTGAGATCCCGTCGGAGATGACGGGGCTGTGGCGGTATTTAAACTGCGCCTATCAGAGGGAGGAGTTCACCAGCACTTGCCCCGCCGAGAGGGAGATCCAGGTCGCCTATCTGGATGTTGCAAAAAAAATCAAATGAGACATGACAGAGACAAAGCAGACAGGAGAAAGCGTGCAGAGATAAATCATACGTATGTTTGGGTGGTACAAGAAGTAGACAGATAGAAGACGTAAGGAAATCCTGATAAATTTACATGAACATACAGGAGGCTAAATGGACCCGTAAGAATGACCCGTAGATTCCACCAGGCACGTCTGTGCTGCGTTGACATTTGGTTTCATACTTTCTGTAATAAAACATCTAAAACAAAACAAAAATCCCATCAGATGGTGAACGGCAGTACGAAATCTTATCTTATACAGGGTCTAATTTGTGTCAGTGTAGGTTGTGGCGTTTTCCAAATAAACTCCCTGTGCACACTTCCGATCGTATGTCAAATCACATTAATATTTTAACATCTAAAACACAGACGCAAATCTTTGATCGGTGTCGTATTACGCACGCCGGGTGAAGGAACAAAACCATTGCAAAGCCTGGTGGAATTTCAGAGTGAGAACTCCGGGTTATAGACTCTAGGACTCCAGGTTATAGACTCTAGGACTCCGGGTTATAGACTCTAGGACTCCAGGTTATAGACTCTAGGACTCCGGGTTATAGACTCTAGGACTCCGGGTTATAGACTCTAGGCCGATCCATACTATAACCAATAATAATCTATTTACTCCTTTGTTCATTGTTTTTAACTGTATGTGTGTTTGTGTGTGTGCTCTCACAGGTTGGTTTGCATTGTCATCTACTGAAACTTTATGCTTATCATTTTACAAATAATGAAACCAGTAATTATTCTCACTTTTCAGACGATGGCATGGCCAAAACTCAATAAGTAGTAAAATGAAAGAGCTTAACTCTTCAGTGTTACTGCATTAAAAAACATGTTTAGCTTAATATTATGTTGTCTAACCTTTAGGGATTAGTTAACAACTCTTCTTTTAATTTGAATCAGAACCTTTACAATATAAATGTAATGTAATGTAACTGCAAGAAAGCAAATAAGAATATCATTTAAAATTACTCAAACTATTCCTTAAAATGTGTCTCTCGGTCTTGTTTCACTTCGAGACATTTTGATTTCTTGTGAATGCACATGGCCTTGATATGTTTGTAATATGTTTGGATTTTATCGCCATCAGAAGCTGAAAACAATGCATTCTGGGAGCCAGCGGGGCTGACAGACCTGTAAGGTTTTGGGGAGCACACCCGTGTTTCTAACCCGTTTTCATTTCCAATACTGAGATACGAAACGATTAAATGAAGGTCAAAACTACGAACATATATAGTCAAAAGTCAAAATGGAGAACAGACACAGCCACCAAACCACAGAGAATAAACAAGGCATAAATGTCAACCATCTGAAAACTGTTTTATCCTGAAATATACAGCACCATTACTGGAAACAAGGTGTAATAAACTGGAATTATCCTTTAAATGTTGGCATTAAAATGAGAGACACACTGCAGGTGGCCACTGGCAGACTCAATCCTGCTCTTTAACTAAAAGGTCTATCTCTAGGGATCCTTTCCATAATGTTGTCAGACACTTAGAATAATAATCTGAGTCTGACAGCAGCAACAACAGAACTTTTAGTGGACTCTAACTGCTGCTGAACATTAGTCCTGTAGGGTAACATTACAGCTTGTTACTAACTGCTGCTGAACATTAGTCCTGTAGGGTAACATTACAGCTTGTTACTAACTGCTGCTGAACATTAGTCCTGTAGGGTAACATTACAGCTTGGTTCTTGTTTAATACTGGACCAGTTTCACAGATTGTTGTTCCATCGGACACACAAACATGGAGACATAGAGTCCAGGTTGAAAAAAACAAAGTTACCCTTTAATGTTGGCATTAATAAGTGAGAGAAACACTGCAGGTGGATATGACCAGAGATTTATTTGGCGTAACGTAATGTCTACTGACAAATTCAGTAATTGGAGAATCTTACTTGAAGAACTCCATTCCCTTCTGCTGCTCCAGAAGGTCCAGTCAACTGCCCCACTGAAAGTGTAATCACATTGAATAAAATACCATATTGACCCAAATGTAAGACGACCCTGATTATAAGACAACCCCCTTCTTTTCTAGGCTCATTTTTGGAAAAAGTCGTTTTGAAGACTAAATCTTGTTTTTATAAAGAAAGTAATTTTATAGGAAAATAATTATCTTAAGGCTGTTCAAGATCTTTTTACTGAAAATATTGTGTCTGACCCAGACAGACACATGACAGAATATAGTTATTTGCATACTGAGCAAACACAAACTCAGAGCTTCAGATTACGTTTACTGCATCAGGCTCGGGTTTGGACATAAAAAACAGAATCGGGCTCGGTTTCTACTCTCTCTTCGGACAAAAAAAAGGCAGCCCTCGCTGCTGGCTGGCTCGACAATTGGCACCATCTGCTGTTGTGAATATATATGGACATATAAAAGTCTAGACGAATGTAAGACAATCCCATTTTTAGGCGTATTTCTAGAGAAAAGTATAGAAAAGAATACAAGGTATTGGCTTTGTATTCAGGCCAATACCTTGCTGAATATCTCTGTCTTAATGTTAATGACCAATCAAATCAAGATGTTTAAATACAAGGCCAGACTGTCTAAGAGCATTTTTTACTTTGTATCAACAGTTAATTGTACTGAATGTGTATCTGTCTGTATGCTGATGACATTTACTCATATTGTGATTATTTCTGCTTTTGTATCTCATGCGACTGACTGAGTGTCTGCTGGTTCAACTAGTGATGACACTCAAAGATGCCGTTATAATACTGTCAAACTCCCCGTTATTATACTGTCACATATCTAAAGTAAAGTATCCTTGCTCCTGTTGTCAGCATCAACAGTGCAACCAGTTCCAATCATGCAACGCATTCTCATATCACATACAATCGCTGATTACAAAAACGCATGCACAATAATTCGTATAATATGGTACGAAATAACAGCGCCCGCTGGCCAGTCTTTACAGTTAAGTTTAGTGGAGAAAAAGTGAGCTCAGAAAAAGTGAGTGTCATGCAGTGATGACAGTTAAATTTAGACACCAAAACAACTAGTTACGGCTAGTTATAAAAGATAGCGGTTTGGGTTAAAACAGCAGTCCCCTTAAGCAGTGCTTTACTTTTCGTATATAGCTAAATGTGCAAATGCTTCATGAGAACAGCCTGATTCATGTCATACAAGAATCTCATTCATCTCCTGTGATGGAAATGTACTATTTTTTTTAATTAAAATGATTTGAGTGTTAGATAACAAAATATTTGTTTCATTTTTGAGGTTTTATTACAGAAGCAGAATTCAGGAAAAAACTATCTTGACAGGATACAAATGTTTTTCAAATGTTTTCCAGCTCCCTTGAATGCAGCTTTAAGTGATTAATATCCCGTGTGTGATTGTTGGACAGAAGCGTTTGGTGTTCACTGTTTGGCAGAGATGTGGAAGTTCTGGCCTTATATCCTCTCGGGGAATTCATCTTTATTAAACTGATTTATCTCTGTCTCTGTTGTCTTTGATGTCTCTGTGTTTCTGTAGTAGATTGTTAGCATATCCATAATTGTCAATACAAACTAATTTAATAATTACAATAGAAATATTGGCACACTGCATTATACGGATAGATTTAAGAATTGAATATGAATTCTGCCACTTTAATCAGTACTCATTGTCTAGTTACTTATCATTGTAAATGTGGAGTTGAATGATCGCTCTGTTTTACAAGAATAATTTGTGTTCAATATGATAAAGAGTAGGTACAAACGTCGGAAAACAAAACCGGCAGCCCTACTCTACTGGCAGTGGGAAAGCATTCAATGTCATTTATCAATCCAAACGTTGAAAAAATCTTCCAAAAAGAGCATTGAAAAAGCGTTGAAAAAAAGCATCAAAAGGATTTTAAAAATGTCAACATTTGTCAAAAAAAAAGTATCAAAAAAGCATAACAAAATGTATGAAAAAAAACGTCAAAGCGTCGAACAAAGTGTAAAAAAATTGTTAAAAAAACGTTGGAAAAAAGTTTCAAGAGTGTCAAAAAAGGGTTAAATGTTTCTTTGGATATTGATATTGTTGAAGTCTTAATAATGGTACGTGTAAGAGGCGGTATGTTTAAAAACCCTGCAGCATGTGCAGACACACACGCGGCGACGGTGACCATGACTCTGTGGAAAGCATCTGAATGTAACGACCCAAAGACAGCAAACAGCCGTTACCGTGGAAACAGCCAGAGGACGGAGGAATGTCTTGTGTTCAGACTGTCTGAAATAAAGTTAAACAGCTGATCAGGGAGAGAAATTAATCATTTCAGATCTGTGAGTTACAGTCCTGCTTTCTGTGCAGTCTGATAAAGGCAAAAAAAACCCGGACAAAAACTGACTAAAATGTATGAAAGCGACTACTAGGCCTACTGTTGGAACAGGTGACAAAAAATACAGTTGTGTTCAGAATAATAGCAGTGTGTTTAAAAAAGTGAATAATGCTCAAAATCCTTAGAATAGCTTTTCATTCCATAATATCAATGCATTGGGAACACTGCACATTCAATTCCAAATCAAAACATGACCAAAAGTGATCACGTTTGTGTTATACCTTTACAGAAAGTTAAGAAAAAGGAATATTATTACTGTGCATTACTGGGTTTGGCCTCAGAAACATCATTTCTGATGTCACCCCACACATTTTCTATGGGACTGAGGTCTGGGGATTGGGCTGGCCACTCCATAACATCAATCTCTACTCTCTTACTGGTGTGTTTTGGGTCATTGTCTTGTTGAAAGACCCATTTCAAAGGCATTTCCTCTTCAGCATAAGGCAACATGACCTCTTCAAGTATTTTGATGTATTGAAACTGATCCATGATCCCTGGTATGCGATAAATAGGCCCAAAACCACAGTATGAGAAACATCCCATAACATGATGTTTGCACCACCATGCTTTACTGTCTTCACAGTGTACTGGGGCTTGAATTCAGTGCATGGGGGTCGTCGGACAAACTGTCTGCGGCCCCTAGACCCAAAAAGAACTATTCTGCTCTCATCAGTCCACTGAATGCTGCACCATTTCTCCTTTGGCCAGTCAATGTGTCCTTTGGCACATTTCAACCTATTCAGTACATGTCTTTTTTTCAGCAATGGAACTTTGCGGGGGCTTCTAGCTGATAGCTTAGCTTCACATACCCTTCTTCTGATCCTAACAGTACTCACAGGTAACTTTAAGTCTTCTTTGATTTTCCTGGAGCTGATCATTGGTTGAGCCTTTGCCATTTTGGCTATTCTTCGATCCATTCGAATGGTAGTTGACCGTGTTTTCCCACGTCATTCAGGCTTTGGATGCCATTTCAAGGCATCTGAAATCATTTGGGCTGAGCAGCCTATAGTTTTCTGCACTTCTTTATATGTTTTCCCCTCTCCAATCAACTTTTTAATCAAAGTCTGCTGTTCCTCAGAGCAATGTCTGGAAGGACCCATTTTGCTGAGTATTTCAGTGTGAAATGCACTATAACCAGCATGCACAACATTTGCTTCCTTCTTTCCTTAAATATGGGCCATAACTGACACTTGTTTCTTCACAGAATCAATCACCTCACTAACTGAACTGAATTACACAGAATGAGCAGCATGCATGTCATGACTGGTGGGTCTGTTGGTTTTCTATGACTCTACAACATTTACTAGTAAATTATTTGCCATGTAGAAATATCACTTCTACCAAAAAAATTGATTTATGAGGTTAGTGATGTTAGACTGCTATTTTGAACACAACTGGATATTGGGAAAAAATGGCAAAATAGCATCAAATAACCTTGAAAAATGCAGCAAAAAAAAAAATGACAGCAATAGAGAGAGAGAGAGAGAGAGAGACAGGGAGGGAGGGAGAGAGAGAGAGAGAGAGAGAGAGAGAGACACACACAGAGAGAGAGAGAGAGATAGAGAGAGAGAGCGAGAGAGAGAGAGAGAGAGAGAGAGATAGAGAGAGAGAGAGAGAGAG
Source organism: Sander vitreus (assembly GCF_031162955.1). Lineage (NCBI taxonomy): Eukaryota > Metazoa > Chordata > Actinopteri > Perciformes > Percidae > Sander > Sander vitreus. The sequence goes on along the minus strand of NC_135878.1, from coordinate 16,420,756 downwards.
AGAGAGAGAGACAGAGAGAGAGAGAGAGAGAGAGAGAGAGAGAGAGAGAGAGAGAGAGGGAGAGATAGAGAGAGATTTTGATTTTTAAAGGAACTTTATTTTATCAATGTTCCATCTTATTATCTACAAAAATAATCTCTTTTCAACAGAACAATAAATAAATACATATACTCTTAAATACATGACATCATCTCCTGAGAAAAGATGAGTTGTTCTCCTTCAACAGAGCACAACACATCACCATGGGCCCAGATCACACTGAACTGATCCACATCCTTCATCTCTTTATAATAACTAAAGTCAATCCTGATTCTGGCTTTCACCATCCGAGTAAACAGCAGAGTCACATTAATATCAACAGATTCATCCACCTTCCTCTTCCTGCTCACATACACAGCCATCTTTGATTGGCCCAGGATGAAGTTCAACAGCTGACATTTATGTTTAGCTAACCTACTGTACCTGAACCCAAGGATGAACATTTGTTTGGAGAAAACCTCCCCTACCTTACTGAACAGTTTCTCTAGCAGCAAGAACAACGGTGACAGGCGCACACACTCACAATAACAATGGAACACAGTTTCTTTTTCATCACAATAAGGACATTTGTTGCTAACACCAGGACTGATGACAGACAGAAAGGCGTTGACTGCCACTATCCCGTGTAACACTCTCCACTGGAGGTCAGCTACTCTTTTAGTTAATGGTGGTTTGTATAAACTCCTCCATGCAGGTTGGACATCAACCTCCAAACCCAGATGTCCTCGCCACGGTGTGTCAACCCGTTCATGGAGTTTTACTCCTATTTAAACACAGTACCATCATTTTATAAAAGGCATTTCCTTTTGCCTCTTTCAGGTCTAAAGTGCAGTGCTTTACATCCAAAAAACAACCAACATAAGTATCCAGACAGGGACGGACACATAAACCAGGGAAGGAATCGTCACATTGAGGTGTAATCAGACCAACATTATATTCCTCCAACATTATGGATTCATGTCCAGACAGATAGTACTTCCAGTGATCCAACAGTTTTGAGATTGTTCTGACTGATCTCACACCCAGAACAGCTGCCAAAGCAGCAGCATTGTTCAGTTTTGGTCCGGCGATATCCACCACATTCCCCAGCGTGAGCACCCGTGCTCTGCAGAACACGTCCGAGATGGCAGAACCAGCCCAGCAGGGGTAATCCAACCGGTCTCCGTACACCACCGGTTCCTGTAGCAGCCAGTGTAGGGAGGCACCCTGCACCCGTCTCTCCTTGGTCAACAGCTTCCACACTGTAAACACACCACGATAGAAAGGAGGCAAAGCCTGGAAACTCAGCTTCCTCACATCCATCAGGAACAAAGAGTCTTTTAGTCCAAAACCCTTAAAGTCTTTCAGCACCCAATGGGCCAGAGGTCTCCAGACCAAGTCTTTAGGGCCAAACAGCAGTCTCTGGAGGAACTGCAGGCAGAAAGCAGCGCCCCTGCTGGCCAAATGAACCAATCCTTGTCCTCCCTCTTCCTTATGAAGAAACAGAACAGCCTGGGGAATCCAGTGCAGCTTATCCCAAAAAAAATAAACCAAAACAGATTGAATTTTTACAAGTAAATTAGAAGGGGGATCCACACAAGACAGTTTATGCCACAGAGAAGAGGACAGCAGATTGTTAATAACGAGCGTCCTCCCTCTGTAGGACATGCTTGGTAAGAGCCACTTCCATTTCTTTAATCGGCCTTCTATTTTTTACAGAGCGTTATCCCAGTTTCTTTGCATCACACACTCCTCACCCAGAAACACACCCAAATACTTGACCCTTCCTTTCATCCAGGTGAGCCCTCCTGGGAGAGATAGAGTGCTCTGTAGCTTATCTCCCACCACCACAGCTTCACTCTTAGCCCAGTTCACTTCAGCAGAATAGATATGATTAAACATACTTTCATTCTCTACCAAAGTGTTGATGTCTGTTTGCTTGTTTAAAACAACCATGACATCGTCTGCGTAAGCTGATATTTTAACAGCTGAAGCACACCCAGGAAAAATACACACCTAAAAGTTCCTTCCTAAGTTTATGGAGCAGAGGCTCAATAGCGAGGGAATAAAGCATCCCCGACAGAGAGCATCCCTGCCGTACCCCTCTCTGCACATTAAAAGGTGCAGCCAAACCACCATTAACCTTCAATATACTCGCAATGTCACGGTACAGTACCTGAATCTTAGCTATGAAACCTGGGCTGAAGCCAAAAGCATTGAGCGTCTGCCACAAATACTGATGTTCAACCCGGTCAAAAGCCTTTTCCTGGTCTATGGAAATAAGACCAGTATCCATACCCAGTGAGCTAGAGACGTCCAAAACATGCCGAATTAAAGTGATATTATCACTCATTAACCTGCCGGGCACACAGTAAGTCTGGTCGACATGAACCACTTCATCCATCGCCTCCCGAAGCCGAGAAGCGAGAGCTTTGGACAAGATCTTATAGTCCCCACACAGCAGAGAAACAGGTCTCCAGTTCTTTATGTCCTGTAAGTCTCCTTTCTTTGGCAGCAGGGTAATGACTGCCCTTCTGCAGCTCAGCGGCAGGCGTCCTCTGCTCAAGCTGTCCTGAAAGACCTCCAGCAGATCTTCACCAATAACTGGCCAAAAGGTCTTATAGAAATCCACAGGCAGCCCGTCGATGCCTGGTGCCTTACCGTTCCCCAGACTCATCAGAGCAACATACAGTTCATTCAGGGACAGTAGATCTTCCAGCACCGTGTTGTTAGCAGCACCCACCTGAGAAGCCCAGCATGGAAAGACGCAGCTGACTCAGGATCTTCCACGTACTCCTCTCTGAACAGGTCTTTGTAGAACGAGGTGGCATATCTCCTGATCTCAGGGGTTCCTGTGATCGTAGCTCCATCTTCAGAGCGTGGCGAGTGGATGATCTTCCTTTGACCATTCTTACGCTCCAGACCAAAGAAAAAACTGTGAGGGGGCATCCATCTGGGAAGCGTTCATGAAGCGGCAGCGGACCAGAGCCCCCTGTGCTGTGATGTCCAACAGGTTGGCTAAAGCAGCCTTTTTAACTTTAAGAGCTTCAACATGCCCTTGATTTCCTGTGGAATCCACCAAATCCTGTAGTTCCACTACTTCAATCTCTAGGTCTTGAAGAGACCTGGTGATGTCTTGGTCACATTGCGAGTATATTGCTGACAAAAAGTTTCACCTGAACCTTTCCAATATCCCACCACTGCTGCAATGATGGGAAACTGGACTTAAGGCTCTGGTGTATACCCCACACACTTAAAAAGCCTCTTTAAAGAGTTATCATTTAAAAGTCCAGTATTAAAATGCCAATAAGCACTGTGCAATTTTACATTTTGAATATAAATAGAGCACTGGACAAGACAATGGTCCAGTAAAACCAACAGGAGAAATGATACACTTTTTAAACACACCAAAATGGTGCTTAAAACAATAAAAAGCGATCCAGCCTGGCCAAAGACAACATGTTATCTCTGGAATGACTCCAGGTGTACTGCCTGGCGTTCATGTGAAAACCTCTCCACACATCCTCCAGCTCACAGCTCTCCATCAGACGCCTGAGTCTGGCCCAGGAAGCAGGATGAGGCTCCAGGTGATTACGATCTACACTGGGATTCTCCGTGCAGTTAAAATCACCTCCCAAAAACAAAAAAATCATCAGTACAGTCCTGAATGACATCACACAAAAGGTTTAAAAAATGTCATTCGTTCAATGGCGAAACTGGAGCATACACATTTATAAAAAATAAGTTGAACATTTTCAAGCTCAACCTTAATTTTTTATAATGTGGCCACACATGATCTCCTCCACACTAAAGGAGCAGGGACGAAAGCCCTTAGAGAAAGAGCACCCCGACCCCCCACTGTTAGAGGCTTTATGGCTGAGAATCACCTCCCCCAGGCCACTGCTTCCTCCACTCACTCTCATTCTCCACATCACTGTGGGTCTCCTGCACAAAGATAACATCCAGATGTTTTAACTCCACCAGTTTAAACAGAGAAGCTCTTTTAACATCACTTCTTGCTCCATTAATGTTTAAAGACCCAATATTTAAATCTGCCATTAAAAAGAAAAGAGCAAGAACAAAAACACACACAACAAGTATGTGAAGAAACATATTAAAGCCCAGTCATCATCTTCAATGAGTTGAGCTCTGACTTTAGTGACCAGTTTCTTGAGGCGGTAAACCTCTTGGATAGTGAACCCTTCTGTATCTTTCCTCAGCCAGGCCACAGACCTGATAAACCCTCTCAGATCAGGGAAGAACTGCTCCGTCTTCACCGCCTTGATCCCTTTAGTGTCCTGCAGGAACTTCTTGATCTTATCCAGAGGATACAGAGTTAACTTCTCTACCTGGGATGCTGTCCACTCACAATCTTCCTCATCATCATCATCATCATCATCATCATCATCACCACACAGACCCTCTAGCAGCTTTTTAGCTTTAGCATCATTCTGCTCTTTGTTAGAACTGTTTTTTCTTTTGCTGGATCTTGTAGTTACATCCATCTCATCAGACACATTTTCAGCCAGAGCATCATCAACCACATTTGTAATATTCTGACTGCAGCTTGTCTTATTTGCGCTGCCTTTCTTTTTCCCTGTCTGTCTGTTATTTTCTGCTGCCTCAGTAGACTGGGCATTTCCTTCATTAACAGTTGTATTTCCACACTCCTGTTGTACAACTAACTCTGTAACCTCTGCAGTTTCTGCACACTGTTGCGCACCTGCCGAGTCTGAGTCAGCCGCAGGTGGCGCAACATCTGAGTCTGAGCCCCCCGGAGGCGACTCTGCGACCCCGGTTGGCGAACCGCCCGACCCAGCGGGACCGGGAGCCGTCTCGGCGAAACGCCCGGCCCCGCAGATTCGGAGGCCGGCAGCGCGGACAGAAAGCGGACCAAATGACCCTCCTCCCCACATCAAAACACTTCATGGAATCAGAAGTCGCCAAAAACAACATAGCTGAAGCCTTCCACTTTAAAACTGAGCGTTAGATTTAGATCAGCCGCGTTGTCTTTCAGAGTCATGAAGGCTTGTCTTCTGTGACACACTCGTGCTTGAGTTTTAAACCATTTTAATGGGAGACATCAGCTGGCCGTGCCGTGACAGCTCTTTGGCTAAATCCTCATTTTTTAATAAGCAGGTGCGTTTGAAATCATGATTCTTTTAGCTGGGCTCACCAGCGGGAGAACCGAGGTGAAAGTATCCCGGATAACAATTCCTCTTTCTACCACAGTCTCAACCTTCGCCACATCATCCAAGAAAATAACAACAGCCTTGTTCATACGGGAGGCAGACTTCACACTGTCAAACCCCACCACCTCCCCGACAGCATAGCTGGCCTCCTCCACTGAACAGCCCACATGCGGGGAAATCCTCACTGCATGTCGGCGTGTCAGCCTCTCTAGCACCGCATGGTGCACGCCAAACACGGGCATAATGCCCGGCTGACAACCAAACTACCTGAACAAAACCCACCACCAACTAATAACTAACAACTACACAACAAGATAAACACGTACAAAACCCCAAATAAACAGAAAAACAGAGATAGAAACTCACACGCTCCGTAGACTCACTCAGCACTCACACTCACACATCCGCTCAGAGAGAGAGAGAGAGAGAGAGAGAGAGAGACAGAGAGAGAGAGAGAGAGAGAGAGAGAGAGAGAGAGAGAGAGAGAGAGAGAGAGAATGAGTGAGACAGAGAGAGAGAGAGAGAATGAGTGAGACAGAGAGAGAGAGAGAGAGAGAGAGAGAGAGAGAGAGAGAGAGAGAGAGAGAGAGAGAGAGAGAGAGAGAGAGAGAGAGAGAGAGAGAGAGAGAGAGAGACAGAGAGAGAAAGAGAGAGAGAGAGAACGAAACAGACAGGGAGAGAAAGAGAGAGAGAGAAAGATCTGTATTAAAGATATAGATTTTCAGCAGAGGGAATTACGTATATATCTGTCGGTTTGTTGAGCCGTGTGTCGCCAAGGCGACACATTGGTTTGAATTATGTATTTATATATTTTATTTGCTCTCAGAGTTGCTTCCCACAGCCAGGGTTGCAAGTGAAATAAAAGGCTAAAGCAACGACAGTTTATGGAAAGGACAAGTGTGATTATGGTCAGATCTTGGTCCTGACTGATGGGGACGTGATATTAATAAGCGTAAACCCCGCCTCTTTTATGTGAACGCACGCGCCACTGGATTGGGAAACCCTGATGGTTGATTGAACTAGTTGTTAACCACCGTCGTGACATGGGTTATGCAGAACCGTGTTTATTAGGTTAGGTGAAGCCGGGGAACTGAAATACATCCAGGACATGTTGATCTGGAGTCATAGTACGGGCCTCTGGTAACTGAAATACCTCTATGACATGTTGATCTGGAGTCATAGTACGGGCCTCTGGTAACTGTAATACATCTAGGACATGTTGATCTGGATTCATAGTACAGGCCTCTGGTAACTGTAATACATCTAGGACATGTTGATCTGGATTCATAGTACAGGCCTCTGGTAACTGTAATACATCTAGGACATGTTGATCTGGAGTCATAGTACGGGCCTCTGGTAATTGTAATACATCTAGGACATGTTGATCTGGATTCATGGTACGGGCCTCTGGTAACTGAAATACATCTAGAACATGTTGATCTGGATTCATAGTACGGGCCACTGGTAACTGTAATACATCCAGGACATGTTTATCTGGATTCATAGTACAGGCCTCTGGTAACTGAAATACATCTAGGACATGTTGATCTGGATTCAAAGTACAGCCCTCTGGTAACTGTAATACATCTAGGACATGTTGATCTGGATTCATAGTACAGGCCTCTGGTAACTGAAATACATCCAGGACATGTTGATCTGGATTCAAAGTACAGCCCTCTGGTAACTGTAATACATCTAGGACATGTTGATCTGGATTCATAGTACAGGCCTCTGGTAACTGAAATACATCCAGGACATGTTGATCTGGAGTCATAGTACGGGCCTCTGGTAACTGTAATACATCTATGACATGTTGATCTGGATTCATTGTACGGGCCTCTGGTAACTGTAATACATCTAGGACATGTTGATCTGGATTCATAGTACGGGCCTCTGGTAACTGTAATACATCTAGGACATGTTGATCTGGATTCATAGTACAGGCCTCTGGTAACTGAAATACATCTAAGACATGTTGATGTGGATTCATAGTACAGGCCTCTGGTAACTGAAATACATCTAGGACATCTTGATCTGGATTCATAGTACAGGCCTCTGGTAACTGTAATACATCTAGGACATGTTGATCTGGAGTCATAGTACGGGCCTCTGGTAACTGTAATACATCTATGACATGTTGATCTGGATTCATAGTACAAGCCTCTGGTAACTGTAATACATCTAGGACATGTTGATCTGGATTCATAGTACGGGCCTCTGGTAACTGAAATACATCTAGAACATGTTGATCTGGATTCATAGTACGGGCCACTGGTAACTGTAATACATCCAGGACATGTTGATCTGGATTCATAGTACAGGCCTCTGGTAACTGAAATACATCTAGGACATGTTGATCTGGATTCAAAGTACGGCCCTCTGGTAACTGTAATACATCTAGGACATGTTGATCTGGATTCATAGTACAGGCCTCTGGTAACTGAAATACATCCAGGACATGTTGATCTGGATTCATAGTACGGGCCTCTGGTAACTGTAATACATCTAGGACATGTTGATCTGGAGTCATAGTACGGGCCTCTGGTAACTGTAATACATCCAGGACATGTTGATCTGGATTCATAGTACAGGCCTCTGGTAACTGTAATACATCTAGGACATGTTGATCTGGAGTCATAGTACGGGCCTCTGGTAACTGTAATACATCTATGACATGTTGATCTGGATTCATTGTACGGGCCTCTGGTAACTGTAATACATCTAGGACATGTTGATCTGGATTCATAGTACAGGCCTCTGGTAACTGAAATACATCTAGGACATGTTGATCTGGATTCATAGTACAGGCCTCTGGTAACTGAAATACATCTAAGACATGTTGATGTGGATTCATAGTACAGGCCTCTGGTAACTGAAATACATCTAGGACATCTTGATCTGGATTCATAGTACAGGCCTCTGATAACTGAAATACATCTAGGACATGTTGATCTGGATTCATAGTACAGGCCTCTGGTAACTGTAATACATCCAGGACATGTTGATCTGGATTTATAGTACAGGCCTCTGGTAACTGTAATACATCTAGGACATGTTGATCTGGATTTATAATACAGGCCTCTGGTAACTGAAATACATCTAGGACATGTTGATCTGGAGTCATAGTACGGGCCTCTGGTAACTGTAATACATCTAGGACATGTTGATCTGGAGTCATAGTACGGGCCTCTGGTAACTGTAATACATCTAGGACATGTTGATCTGGATTCATAGTACAGGCCTCTGGTAACTGTAATACATCTAGGACATGTTGATCTGGATTCATAGTACAGGCCTCTGGTAACTGAAATACATCTATGACATGTTGATCTGGAGTCATAGTACGGGCCTCTGGTAACTGTAATACATCTAGGACATGTTGATCTGGAGTCATAGTACGGGCCTCTGGTAACTGTAATACATCTAGGACATGTTGATCTGGAGTCATAGTATGAGCCTCTGGTAACTGTAATACATCTATTACATGTTGATCTGGATTCATAGTAAAGGCCTCTGGTAACTGTAATACATCTAGGACATGTTGATCTGGATTCATAGTACAGGCCTCTGGTAACTGTAATACATCCAGGACATGTTGATCTGGATTCATAGTACAGGCCTCTGGTAACTGTAATACATCTAGGACATGTTGATGTGGATTCATAGTACGGGCCTCTGGTAACTGAAATACATCTAGGACATGTTGATGTGGATTCATAGTACAGGCCTCTGGTAACTGAAATACATCTAGGACATGTTGATCTGGAGTCATAGTACGGGCCTCTGGTAACTGTAATACATCTGTACAGGCCTCTGGTAACTGTAATACATCTAGGACATGTTGATCTGGATCCATAGTACAGGCCTCTGGTAACTGAAATACATCTAGGACATGTTGATCTGGAGTCATAGTACAGGCCTCTGGTTCCTGTGCATAAAACATAACAAAAAGAGTTTTATTTTTTATTATAAATTATTGATGCATCCTCGTGAATGTTCACGTTTTAATTCCTGTTTTATTTTGTAGAGTTTGTCTTTGTGAAGCTTAGTTTCCTGTTGAGTCTGATTGGTCCCTGATGTGTGTCACCTGATTGGTCCCTGATGTGTGTCACCTGTCTCTCATTCTCTCTGGTTTCATCCCTCCGTCTGCTTAATGAACAACTAAACAGAGTGTGATGGTATAAAAATAAAATCAATCTTTATTGTCACAAAAATACTGGAAATAAACTTTATTTTAAGGTTGGTGCACACAAACATAAAGTGTGTCTGTCTCAGGAGGAAAGAAAAGAAAGGAAAGGAAATAAAGGAAACAGTTAACAGTTTGTTCATGCGCCCGGCCACGAACGCACATCGTCTTCTCTGATTGGTCAGTCTTGTTAATGATGAGCCAAGGAAAAGGTCCAAGGCTGGCGCCACCGTGTGGCTTCCTGTTGTCACGGCAGTCTCCTAGCAACCAGAGGTCCGACAGGAGCCGGAAGAGAGGGAGATTGAAGGATGGAGGGATGGAGGGAGCAGTATGAGCTTCTGAGGGTCTGCACTAAAGCTGACATTTAGTTTCTGTTGATCTGGCTTTGGGTTTAAAAACACCAAACTTGGCCCAATGACTGGAAATGATGTTCATTATGTTCCCAAGAGATATGAGTCCAACCAGCCACATGGTGGCGCTACAATTAAGGCTTCAAAACGCCATATCTGAAAGGAAACGCTCCTTCCGCCTTAAGGCTGTTTGACTTGAAAAACAGTGAAATGAATAGAAGTTTGTCAATTTTGATTACATCAACACCAAAATTGGTATGCAGCCTTGTGGGACTGAGATGCGTTTTTGTCCCTTTTTTAGAAGTTTTTTTTTCCCGCTTTTTTCACTGTTTTTTGACGACTTTTCAAAAGAAATTTCAGATGTTTTATGTACCTGATGGATGGATGGATGGATGAGGAGGAAGAAAAGTTGGGGGAGTTTGGACACCAGCTGAGAGACGATCAGTTCTGGGAGCAGTACTTCCAGAAACACACTGTTGGAGACAAAGGAGAAGAAGAATTTTATTTGATTCTGACTGTTGCTTGACAACTAAAAGCAAAGGCTCTGAGCCAATGATCTTTGTTTTTAGGGCTGATGTAGATGCCATGTTGGTGCTTTCTGTGGAAATCTACCGAACCCAACCCATGCCATCGCATTCTGCTGTATTTACTCGTAAAGATACAGAAAAATATGTAGGAACACAAATGTGTGGGCAAGGTTTCACCTCTCTTGTTGGTCTTCTTGGTCTGCGGGGGGAGGGACTTCCTGAAGTTTCGTCCTGTCAGACTCGGGATGAAGACGTCAGCGCTCGCTCTGGACACTGTGCTGTCAGCGGCCGCCGGCGCCGGTGTGGCAGGAAGCTTGAAGAAACAACAGAGAGAAACACAGAATCAGGAACTGCATAGGGCACATGTGTCACACTCCAAACTGTCACTTTGAATACTGGTTTTTGTCACTTTTATTGATGTTTTTGGGGATGTCGGCTGCTTTTAGAAATGTAATCTTTGTTTTGCTTGATTTGCTAAATTCTATGAAAATGTCGGAAAAACAGAACAAAAATGTTGAAAAAATCTAAAAAAAAATACAAAAATGCTACAAATGTCAAAAAAAAGCGACATACAGTATTACAGTCAAAGATATTTGACTTTTTCTCTTTAATAAAAGCATGTTAACCATACGTCTGGGTCTTGGCATACGTCCTTCTAAACCCACAAAACAGGAGGTGAAAAAGCAACAAAAAACTATGAACAAGGCAAAAAAATTTACATTTAGATAACTTACCACTTTGTTTTTTCTTCCTGAATTTCTGCCGTTTGCTAAAATAAAAAAATAAAAAACAGGTTTCAGTGAAAGTTCAAGACTCCGTTCCAGGTTAATGTGGAGGTAAAGCCACAAACGTTAAACATTTTGTTCATGCTCCCAACCACGAGCGTACATCATCTTGTCTGACTGGTCAGTCTTGTAAACGATGAGGCAACAGTCTCCTAGCAACCAGAGGTCTGACAGGAGCCAGAGGAGAGGAAGATGGAGGGATGGAGGGATGTACAAAGATGTCAGGAAAACGTTGAAAAAAGCAACAGAAGATGATTTTGTTTTTTTCATCGTTTCTGGTGCTTTTTTTGAAGCAACAACCAAAAGGTTACCTCGGGGCATGATGGTGATCCGTGCGCTCAGCGTGCTGTTCATCGTCCTGTGCAGATCCTCCAGAGCGGAGATCATCTTCAGCATCTGGGATCGATTATCTGGCCTGGGTGCAGCCAGAGTCCTGCTCTGTGTTTTTTCTGTGATTCTGGTTGTCGGTTCTTCTCCGGCTACTTTGAGTTTCAGGTGTTTCAGGAGGTTTAAAGCTGAAGATTTGTCCGGGAGCGTCGGTGCTCCAGTGAGACTGGGAGCAGGTTTCACAAAGCCTGGGAACAGAAAACACAAAGACAGGGACTGAATGGTTGGAATTTTACGGTTGTTTTCACAGCTGTAGCTCACAGCTTCTGGCTTTAACACGGTCTCATTCTCTACCAGATTTGTTGTTGAGATGAACAGGATTTCCAAAAACATCGTGATACATGTGTGATGTTTTGAATGTGCAGAAGGTTTTGAACCACACAGGAGAATAATCATTTGAAATTAAATCTTTGGCGCTCAACATTTTCTGTGGGACGACCCGGAGACCCCGGTGTCCCCCTGATGTTGAAACAAAGCTACGACCCTTGAATAGTCGTGTCCCCCCCCACACACACACAGACACACGCAGACACACACACACACACACACACACACACAGGTTGTTTTGTAAGGAATGGAAGGAATGTCCACCCTATCACCAGACAGAACACTGATAATAAACATTTCTGCAAAATTGTAATGCTTTAGCTCATTCAATACCAATGATTTTAGAATGATTTGCTACTGAAGTATGGTTAAGGTTAGGCAAGGAACACCCTAAAGGTTAAAATAAAGGGGACTTATTCCTTTGGCATGTTTTAATTGTCCACTGTGAACCAAATTCTAGGCTTAACAAGTTAATAACCATCCGGTGAACCAACATGAGCCTTCAAAACTCTGCCAAAACCCTTCCAAACATAGCCAAAAAAAAAACTTCAGACTCTGCCAAAACCCCTCACATCTCTGCCATAAACCTTCAGACTCTGCCAAAACCCCTCACATCTCTGCCAAAACCCCTCACATCTCTGCCAAAACCCCTCACATCTCTGCCATAAACCTTCAGACTCTGCCAAAACCCCTCACATCTCTGCCATAAACCTTCAGACTCTGCCAAAACCCCTCACATCTCTGCCAAAACCCCTCATATCTCGGCCAAAACCCCTCACATCTCTGCCATAAACCTTCAGACTCTGCCAAAACCCCTCACATCTCGGCCAAAACCCCTCTCAACTCTGCCATAAACCTTCAGACTCTGCCAAAAGCCTTCAGACGCTGCCAAAAACCTTCTAAAAGGCTCGTTATGTGATCTGCACTAACAGTGGTAACACTGGTCCTACTCTGACCATAAATATTGTTTTACCTGGCGATACCTCATGATGTTTCCTAGGAAACAATCATCTTGTCGGCCCGGCTCAGTGTCTGAGAAGTCTGTTTCTATTGTACGGTCTGTAATTTACATCCAGTGCCATCATAGAAACAATTCTCCGCTAAAAATAGTCTCTAGGTCTGTCGGAGCTGAGGGGTGTTCAAAGGCCGGGCAGGAAGTGGAAAGGCTAGAGCATCCAGTCAGTTTTCAAAATAAAGTCCCTGTGCAGACTCCTGATTGTAATGTCACATCCCTAAACTATTTTAACAACTGAAACACAGACACACATCTCTGATCTGTGTGGTTGATAACTGGCTATGGTAGGATCAAAAATATCCAGGACAAATGACCAAAAAAAACAGAATCTGAGCCTGTTACCGAGCACTCAAACAAGTTATTAAAGTCACGCAGATCTATGCTCACTGACAGGGAATAGTCTTTTAAAGTTTTGAACTCCGTCAGGGTTTTTTTCTGGGAAGATTTCTGCTAGACAGGTTCTCAAACTGTGTTGTTTCTTCTTGTGTGAAGGTATTAATGTCACACAGAACTATGATTATGCCTAAAAACCTGTACAACGTTTAGGAAAACATGATAGCTTGAAACATCTTATTTTCTGCAACACTTTTTTCAAAGTGTTTGGCACGT